>NC_140503.1:155273301-155380801 GCF_964339955.1 Pipistrellus hanaki | reverse complement strand
GAAAACTGGAGGTGTGAATTATTTTCAATATTTTATTTGCTTGCCTACTTAAATGGAAAATTCCTCCGAGGGAATAAGCTAAGAATCCTAATAATAAGAGCCCAGGGTTGTAACTTGTAAAGACTGATCAGAACCAAAGGCTGAGTAACAGGAAGTCAGTGCTGGGTTGCTATGGCGACCTTCACAGCCACTGCCACCTGCTGTGGGCTCCACTGGTCTGCCCCCCCAGCCCATAGGAGACTGGCCAGCTGCAGCTGGTGGAAAGCAGTGAGCCCAGGCGGAGCCACCCCACCATCATGGGGCGAAGAGCCCAGGCCTAGCTGCCCTGTGATCAGGGGGAGAATAGTCCAGGGCCAAGCTGCCCCACAATTCCAGAGGAAGAAGCTGCTCAGATCACCAAGCGGGGCTAGGGACCTGTTCAGGTGCATGACTTTGGAGTCCAGGGCCTCTAGCCTGCAGCCACAGGAAGTCTCCCTCTCCCCAGAATTAGGAGCACCAGCCCAGGTCTACCCAGTGGCCTGGTCCTGACTGGGGGTGAGTTCCCGCAGGCTGGGGTTTGATCCCTATGCATTAACAGTAGGAGACCAGTGCCTTTGTTATTGCTGTGTGTCTGGGTTTTAATTGGACAAATGCCCGGCAGTCCTGAGTGCCAGCTTAGCAAAATCTTTTAGGCAGAGAATTCTGTCTGGTTTCCTCGAATTCCCTCAGCCCCTACTCACCCCTCTGTAAAGACACAGAACAAGTGGGGCCCCTTTAATAACAATCAGAGGTCTCCAGCACAGGTAGGCCTCTCTCATCACAATCATTAGGACTGGATGGCATTTGAGTATTTATCTAGGCACCATAACAGATAAACACAAGCTCAAGTCATGATCTCTGCCCTTAAAAAATTCACAATCTTATTAGAGCAAGTGGATGATAAAAGCGCAATAATAATACCAGAATGTAAGGCAACAATACGGAGAGGAACAGAGGCAATTGCTAGGATGGTTTTCCAATAATTAGTACAAAGAGTATGTGCTGTGAATTAAATTTAAAAAATATGTGTGGAAGTAGCTGCTTCATGAGTATGGCATCCCTCCATTTTAAAGGAAGCTGAGTTCCATGTGAACTGTGTACTATGCTATGATATCTGAGGCACAGGACAAGGGAGGCCCTAAGTGTACTATGCTTTGATATCTGAGTCATTCTTTATTCCATGTGATTTATTTCTGTACGCCTCAGTTTTGTAATAGTTAAATTACTAGAATAATGCATCTTGCTATAAAAGAGTACTAGAAGATCAAATGATCGGGTGATATTTATTGTTATTTTCTATAAATGAACACAATCTCTGGTAGGCTAAAGTGATAGGTATTATAGAAATATTCAGATAGGGAGACTTACAGGCTTGATTACAAGTGAGGTTTACCATCACAACCCAAATTTATTGCTTAAAAAAAAAAGCAATGAGCCAACTAGAAACTAAATCAAATATAAGCCCTTGAAGGGCAAATGTAAATTGGATAAGCTTTGCTATTACAAGAGCAAGGAGAAAAAAGTCAGATGCAGAAATGAAGACCACATTGCATCCACTCTAAGTAGCTGTAAAAGAAAGAGAATGATATACTATGGAAATACTTAATGCAGACTGTAAAGACATTTGTTCAAAGAGGATTTCCTAGAGTAGGGGATATTTCAGTTAATTTTTTTTAAATGTGAAGAGGTTACCTAGATAAGAAAAAGATGTAGGGGTCCCAATTGCAGAGGGTGCAGCGGAGCTGAGGGACCCCCCTCCATGTATGGATTTTATGCACCAAGCCTTTAGTAGAGTAAAATAAATTCTGTTGCTACCTGTTGTCAATATTCTTTTCTTGCTTTTAGAAATAAGTTATGACAAGATTCTAACTCTTTTTTTTTAGGTTAATCTCTTATGTAAGAAGTTTTAATTGATTATATTTTTAAAGAACTGAAAGAACAGCATTGGCGAATTTCCAATAATGCTCTTATACCGTGTCTTTTGTCCTTTAAAGTTTTGTTCAGCAGAATATAATAAGAAAGTTTGTAAAATGTCAAGGTCTGTGAATGTAGGGATCTTAAAAATATAATATTTCTTCATTTTGCAATGGTATAGTAATGACAGACATGCTTTTTATGAAAACTTGATGTAATTATATTAGTCTCCATAAAACAAACAAACAAAAATCCATCTTTGGAAATAAGTTTGAAAGACAGAAATAGCACCAAAGTGAATTATCACAGATATGTATCATCTTTCAAAAAACGGTAAAAAAATAAGTGAGCAAATGTAATATTAAATATTACTATAACGCAAGAAATGATTATTGTATTTAATAAAATGCATTTGTGATATACATTGTGATAATTTCACTGATATATCAGATAACTATCCCTAAATAAGAAGTAATCCATTGTATAACAATTAGAGACCCGGTGCACGGATCCGTGAACAGGCGGGGGTCCCTGGGAATGGCCTGCAGGGATTGAGCCAAAGCTAGCACGCCAATGCCACCTGCAGCTTCTGCCTGCTGCTCCCACTCATCCCAACCCCCTGGTGCACTGACCACCAAGGTGCAGCCCCTGCGTTGAGCATCTTCCCCCTGGTGGTCAGTGCATGTCATAGCAACTGGTCGACTGGTCACTTTGTGATTTGGTCATTTGGTCATACAGTCTCTTAGTTTTTTAGATAGATAGATAGATAGATAGATAGATAGATAGATGATATAGATAGATATAGATATTTTTTTATTTTCCTACACTCATATTTACTTTATTTTTTTTATTTTAATAACAAGGATTATATTCTAATTTAAGAATAATAAAAATGGCTTAAAAAAAAGTGTCTTTTTCAATTGACTTTGTTTTTCCTGCAGAGTGCAGATATGAGCCCAGCAAGTAGCACCACTTCACTTCCAGTTAGTCCTCTTACTGAAGAGCCATTGCCTTTCAAGGTAAAAAGCAAACAAACATGCATTTTTAAATAGTTCATAAATATAGTAAAATAGATATTTAATGCATAAGTGGCAAAATGAACTGCTTTAATCTGTAATAATCCTATATCAAATGTTAAAATCTTTTTGTTGTTCTTATTTCATTTTACTGTTATTCTAGTTGCTAAATAAAGGTAAAGGTTTGCAATATAAATTAATACTTTCTGGAACATGTTGTTTGCTTGGCATATGAAAGACAGTATTTTCATTATAATAGTTTGATGTTACATCAGTTGAGGTTCCAAACCTTTACTCTATATTAGTTTAAGCAATAAATTTAGAATGAATGGTCAGCCCTCATCAAGTGTTTAAATTTTCATTAGTAGTTAAATTTTCGTTGATGACTGTAGGTCATAATTAATTATCTAATCTTTATAAAATAATAGTCAAATTCAAGAATTGAATTATGGAACCATTCCTCCACATTATAATTTTAAAATATTTAAGTAAATATGCAAATAAGTATTTAAGTATTATGATTAGTAGAATTCCTCAATTTGGAAAGCTTTATACATTAAAAATATGAAGTCATCTTTTTGTTTTGATATTTAAGGTTAGGTTAGACTATTTTGCATGAATGTAGCATAGTCTTTCAAGTTAATATAAAATGAATCCTCTTTAATCACTTAGCTTTCTTTTCTTAGAAGTGATTCCAGCATCCAATGCCATAGGCAACTGCACTAATGTGGCCTCTGAAAGATAAGCTTTGATGGCTGATTGAAGGAATTGATTTTATCTTTTCTATTGGAAGTTTAGTTACTGAAAGAAATGCATTCTATTCTTTTCTTGGTCTATATTGAAAGTACTCATGCAACAATTGGGAGAAAATATCTTGTTTTGATTCAAGTATTTATCAAAGTGAATGCTTTTCTTTAATTATCAGCTTTAGAATAACATTCAGGTTAAATTGATTTTAACCATATAATCTCAAGTATGACATATATATGTTTGTTATTTATTTATTCACATTTATACCTTAATAATTACCTTTCCACTAATATCTATGTCTTTATTTTTGACTTGAATGATAGATGATAAATTTGCTATCAATAGGCCAATAGTACCAGAGTAAGGTCTATTAAGTTAAATGTGGAAGAAAACTAGGTAGCATACTAGAGAATTTCTCAAGGACTCAAGAGAGGTAGATTAAACAAGACAATTAGATCTTTTTTTTTTTTTTTTTTTTTTTTTGGACAAAATGCTTCCTTTCCACAATATAGCAGTATTTTTCAACACTAATTTTTGCGTGTGTCGTGTGTGTGTGTGTGTGTGTGTGTGTGTGTGTGTGTGTGTGTAGCAGGGAAGGGGGTTGTTAATCATCACCTGGGGATATTTTTCCATTGATCTTTTAGAGAGAGGGGAAGAGAGAGGAAAAGACAGAGAGAAACTTTGATATGAGAGATACACTTTAATTGGTTGCCTCCTTCATGAGCCCTGACCACGGCCTGGCCTAGGGGGCACCCTGCAATCAAGGTAAGTGCCCTTGATCAGAATCAAACCCAGGACCTTTCACCAACAAGTCAACGCTCTATCCACTGAGTCAAACTGCCTAGGGTAACACTATTAATTTTGAATCTCATTCTTTAATTTAATTTTTAAAGAAAAACAGATCTGCACTGAAAGAAAATCCAATCCCATATACTTACTCCCTTCTCAGTTTTCTCCACTGAGCAAGTAATCTCCTACTAAACTTCATTAACTTGCAATTACCATTTAAAACCTATTGCGGTAGTGTTTTGTTTTGCTTATCTGGTCTTTCAAAAATGAGGATGTTTCCTACAAAGATCCATACAGTCTTAAGCAATGGCAGGGAACTTTGTGCCTTTTTTTTCCAGATAGAACCAATAGACCACAGCTACACAGGGCAGGGCACATGAATGTCATTTCACCACAGTCATCACCATTCCCTAATGTATTCATGTCTGGCCACGGAAACTTTGACTCTATTTTTCAGAGAAGAAGATGCAGGATGCTCTACGTTTTCTGTAAGTAATACACTCACTGATTTCCTAGTCAGACTCTTGGTGCTGAGAATTTTCTAGGATTCCAAGTTCATAAATCTGTGCATGCTATTGCAATAGACATAATTTTGGAGACAAAATATATAACCTGTATTTTTGTAACACAGTAGTCAGCATTACATACACTCTATACACAGCTGGTCTGTCATATGCCACTACATCATTATGAAAGGGCCAAGGGAAAACTAATTTTGTGCAAGGGTGGGAAGAATATTTTATCAAATAACCATAGTAGAATGATGAACGTTCACAATCATTCATCTAAGGCTTTGCTTTGAAAAAAAAAGTGAGAGAGTGCTAGTCAATTTGGCTCAGTGAATAAAGTGTTTGCCTGCAGACCAAAGAGTCCCAGGTTCTATTCCAATCAAGGGCACATACATTATAAATATTATATAGGTCCCTTCCTGGCCCATGCCTGGGCCTGGTCAGAGCGAGTACAGGAGGCAACCAATGGATGTATTTTTTTTTTTTCATATCAATGTTTCCCTCTGTCTTTCCCTCTCTCTTCCACTCTCCCTAACTATCAATGGGAAAATATCCTCAGGTGAGTATTAATAGCAACAGCAACAACAACGAAAGTGAGAGAGTCCACTGCTTAATTGTTAATTATGTTTTAATGTTTTTCTGTAGAATAGCAATGAACCTAGTTGGCATTGTTAAATTTTATATTCCCATTTTACTATATTCTACATTTTTTCTCTGCCATTCTCCCTGATTTCTCTCAACTGTCTAATCATTGGCCTCCTCTCTCCCTATGTTAGGCTCAGTCAGATGCTCCACAACAGAGATGCCTTGGGACTACCAAATTTTACTGTTCTTTACTGGCAGTAGGATTACCCTATTAATGTATTTGTTTATTAACAGTCTTAGTCCATTCCTAAGCTAGCACTCTTGAAGATAAAGCTGGTTCCTTGTTCCCGGCTTCTCGGTAATAATATATGTTCTTTTGGCCATATTCTTTTTGCTTGCTACATACATCACATACTTTAAATTTTATTTATACTTCATCAAAGCATGGTTGCTGCATTTGGTCCTTTTTTCCTCCAAAAAAAACAAAAAAAAACAAAACAAAACGTATTTTCTTTGATTAGATATGTTAGAAAAAGGAATTTTCTCCCTTAAACTTTTATCCTTATCCTGTGATAAATTTAATGAGATAGAAACAAATGCAACTCTATTTTTCTTTAGTCTCTACTTCAAAAGTACACAAGGGCACTGAAGTATACCCTCAATTTACCAATCTTCAAAGTCTAAAAATAAGCAAAATAACTCATTGCCTTTCTTGGTCCATTCATTGACAGCTGCTTCTCTGTGATGTTTGGGTTCCTAGACTGTCTAATGAGATTGCGTATCTAGTGCTTGGAATACTCAATGGAGCACCCTGTCTGAGGTCCAGCCACCTTCCCAGAAGCTGCCACCGGCTGGTGCTGGTCTGGTACCTGGGTCTCCTTGCATAATCCAAAGTTCTCTTGACCCCTTTTCCTCATCCACAGAAGTCATCATTTAGTTTAAACTAGAAAAACTCTCTCTTCAAAGTTTTCTCAGATATTATTCCTCTCTCCTTTAATTAGCCAGGATCTGGAAAAAAATATTTTCAGTGTACTTTTAGAAATGGAACTGAGGAAAGGAATTGTCTGAAGTGTTTGAAGATTCTTCTGTCCTCACACAAAAATCACTTTAAGAATCACGGGGTCACCAGTTTAACCAAGGAACAAAGTGGAAATAGAGAAATAAGTTACTGCCTCAAATAACTTATCCTGTCATGCAATGTTGGAATGTTAGGGGGTTGGGGGAGAATGAGGATGACTCCACTTGATCAAAGAGCCTAAACTCAGGACTTAGTAACACGTAGTAACACATATAGTTTGCTCTCAGTTATAAATGTTATATAGGAAACAATCTAGAAAATATACATTAATCATCAATTATTGGAATTATAATTTTCCCTGTAGTTTTTATAAAGGCCACTTATTACTACTTTAATAACATATTTATTTTTAAGAAAGTAGAAAAGAGAGTTGGGAACATTATAAGCAATGTAGCCTGGTTAGGAGACTGCCTGGGAAGAAATCACTGCCCAGCACTTTCTATATGGGGGACTGTAAGCCTTTGTGTCTTGATTTCACCAGCTGTGAAAGGGAGATCATTTCTTCCCTGAGTTCTTGAAAGGTTAAACAAGTTATGGAGTTGAACATGCTTGGAATAGTATATTGTATGCAGTATATGTATTAAATATTATTTTTAGGAAGAAATATCCCAAAATTTAAGGCAAAAAGGTTTTATATGTTTTAAATAACATGACACAGAAATATTTCACTCAACCCCTCATACTTTATTTGCAAATTTGAGACCAGAAGTATAGTTGAAACATAAACCCTTTGCTTTGGTGAACAAAAGTATTTAATGTTCATTCCTAGAAGCCATTCTGTTTATTTTATACCTTCAAATATTCAGATGAACTCATATATCTGATTTATCTTATAAAATATATTTGATTGAAATGTTCATTAATTATAAGGGAGAATTAAATAAAATAAATTTCCTTAAGGGAAAACTAATAAGTATAGTAAATCATCACTGGGGGAAAAAGAAATACATAATCGTTTCTGTAACCATAAGGACAAATAGTATCTTTTTTATCAGGAATATACCAGAGTATATTTTTCTTTAATTTCTCAAACCTTCTCCTGCAAGTTAACCTAATAACCTCCTGAATGCAATGTCCACTAAAGGAATATTGTTCAATCACATTAGATACTGGGGAAAACCACACTGTGCACAAAGCAATGTTGACATTTCACTCTGTGTGTGTTAAAACATCAGTATACTAAGTAGTGTCAGTTTATTTTGTCTAACAACACAGAATGGAAAGAGCACATTTGGAGACTTCAGGAAAGAGGAGTCAGATAGTGGCATGGCATCCACACATCATCTATTGGATATCCTGCAGAGTTTTAGACATTTTGTGTGAGTGTTTATTATTACCGTTTTTTTCAAAAATTCAATGGTCTTTCTTATTATTAAGAAATTAAGAAATGGTCTTTCTTATTATTAAGAAATCATTTTTTCTAGGTCACAGAAAGAACCCCAAAGGATATATTTTGTATTTCTGGACATTTTGACTAAGCTATTTACTCATTCATTTATTTGTTAATGAACCAATTTATTGAATACCTACCCTGCATTTGATGATATTCTAGACACTGGTGCTTCAATGTAAACAACCCAGACCAAATTCCTGCTTCCTTGGTATTTGGATTCTAGTGAAAAAAGATAGTCAGTAAATATACAAATACATACCTTGTGAGGTATGGATAATAAATGTTCTGATAAAAAATGAATTTGGATGATAAAAAGTAACTCTGAAGTATGCTGCTGTTTCAGAGAGGATGGTGAAAGATGGCCACTAAGATTAGGAGATATTTTAGGAGAGACCATAATGAAGAAAGGGAGAAAGCCACCTCTCTTCTATCTGGGTTGAGGCCTGAGAACAGAAGTGCAAAACCTATGAGGCAAAATAACACTAGGCCTTTGGGGAATTGTCAGGAGTGCCATTGCGGCTGGAGCAGAGTAAATGAGCCAGGAAGTCATAAGAGATAAGGTCAGAGAGAAAGCAGATCAGGAAGGACCTTGTGGGATAAAGTAAAGACTAGGGATCTTACTTTACAAGGGATAGGAAACCATTCAAGTGGTTTGAGAGAAAAAATGACATAGACAGACCTTCTTTTAAAACTATTACTCTGACTTCTGTGTAGATTGAGTCACAAGGGGACATGGTAGAAGAAGGAAGTCAGGGATCCTGTAACAAGAGATGACGGAGGCTTACACTGGCAGTAAAAGTTGAGAGATTAACATTGGTAGGATTTTGTATGCGAGTCTACAGAATTTGTTATTGGGTTGCACGTGCGATATAAAAGAAAAGAATATCAAAGATTATTCTTAATTCTAACATTAGAACTAACAGTGTTGTGTTATTTTCTTATGGCAGTCCTGTGCTAAAATATATATTCTCTCGGTTCTGAAGGTTAGGAGTACAAATACAAGGTGCTGGAAGTGTTGGTTTCCGGTGAAACTCTTTTTTGCTTGCAGATATTCTTTTGTGTTCTTACATGGCTTTTTCTCTATGCAGCCACATTCCGGGCATGCCTTCCTCCTGTTATAAGGTCAACAGTCATATGGAACCTGGGCCCGCCCCAATGTCCTCAGTTTAACTTACATTTTAAAGATCTTGTCTTCAAATATGGCCACATGTAAATTTTGGGGAGACACAATTCAACGCATAAAAGATGCACTCCAGATTGCTAGGTTATATCATTTCTGCACATATTAACTCACGGGAAGGTAAAGTGAACTGTTTATTTTCATGGGGAATGACAAAGATTTGCAGCAATCTGTAATCTAACATATTGTTAGATGATAGTACTTATTAATACAGTTTTCAGTGTTATTGGGTTCTCAGACAGGTGTGAGAATATGTATAAGGAAATAAGAGATTTCCTTAAATGTTTATATTTATCGACCAGCATACACATTTGAGTATACTATTCATTGTTATTTTAATTTTCATTACAGTTTGGAAGTTTACTTAAATGTCACCATATTTGAATTAACTTATAGTCCTGAAAATCTTGTGGCTGATAGTATAAAGGAATATGGCTTTAAAAATATTTTACTAAATTCTTGATTACCACTGAGAGTTAAATTTAAATTTAAATAACAACTACCACACAATTCTTTCTGTATTGTGTTTGTATAGTGTTATTTTATGCTAACTTCTTTTTTGGTCTGTCAAGATAAATTTTAAATGAACATTGTATTTATTATTTATCATTTATTATTATTTCATTTTTGCAGTATTACTGATATATGATGAATGTTCACATAGAAAGAAAAAATAATAATTTTATGTACTGATAAAACAAATAAAATTATTTTACATAAATTAAAGCCGAAACCAATTTTGTTTAATTTGGGTTGAATATATGCAATATCTCTCAGACCTCAGGGAAAAGGATTTTAATGAAATAAAAGGCAAATTTTGTATGTTGCCTACCAGCTTCGTATTGCTGTCCAAGTTATTCTCACACACTGTCCAAATGATTTTAGGAATGCCTGTACAAGATATAGAACTTGTCAACATTAATACATACTAAATATGATGGCATACGCTTTCCCGCATCATCATGGGATCACACATTCATTTTCCTTCTTAAATTTAAATCTGAAGAGTTCTTTTCTTTTCTTTTTTTATCTTTGCATAAGTTGATGCCTTGGGAGAATTTAACTTTTTGAGTTTTCCAAGTGATACTAATATAAAACTTTCTTTGTGGAAAGCCTTATTTTAATGTGCTTTTAGAGTATTGTGTTATACTCTGTTTGCCTGTTCTAATCAAAGCGTCCCTAGGATATATTTAGTGGACAAGATTTACTGAGCATCTGTTAAAACACAGAAAATTGAATTCAAAGATCCATTTTCTATATCATTGGGTTTAACAGAGCCCTAGAAAACAAGATGCATACATATGGATTGTACTTCATAACTGACAAAAGTTGGGCTTTTGTAGGAAAACTTGAATTTAGAAAACAGATATAGAACATGGGAGGATAAAATTCAGGTGTAGACCAAAGGAAGATAATCCTAGATACATATGTACATAAAAGACAGGATGTTGAAGTACTGCTATTCAAATCCTTAAGCCAACAAAAGCCTTGAAATTTTGGGAAATAAAAGAATTTTATGTGTTTCTTGAAAACACACACACACACACACACACACACACACACTCACACACACACACACATACACACACACACACACACACACGTTAGGATTTTATTGAAACTGAGTCTTTATGACCTCAACCTTGGTTTGGGGAACCGCTTCAAAGTGGAATCACCACTGAAGCATCTGTTTCATCTGGCAACATGGTGTCATGGCAATTTTATTTGAAAACAGTGAAGTCAAGATGTGTAGAGTTGGCTACTGCCCTGTTCCTCAACACCTGCTTGCCCCACGTGTCTAGAAAATGTTGATATGAGATTGCTGTGCTCATGAATATTAATAAGATCTCTTTTAACATCTAATGCTGAAATCAGATATTGGAATTGGCTTGGGAATAACACTACATTTGGGATAACACATCATTCTCAATGATAATTTAGGTAACTTATCTCATACTTAGCACAGTGTTTATTTCTTATCTCAGCATTACCAGTTCATATACTGTCTACATTCATATTTTGGTTTTTAATATAATCTCTAGCATTACTTTAGAGTTTAGCACTAAGTGTGAAATATACTGCAACATATTTTTCTTCAAGTAGGATGTTAACAATCAAGATAAAATGTAAAGATTAGGATTCATTATTAACATGTTCATTTGAGAATGACCATGAATATGGAAACATGTCAAAAGTGGACTCAGCATGAATTTAGTTTATCTGATAATGACTTCCAACTGTTCTGTCTTAGAATTGTCTATTTAAATTACAATTTTATTTTAGAATTCAAATCATATCAATGTGCACTTGAAACTTGAAATTGTAATGTACATGGAATCCAATGAACAACATGAACAGATATAATAGAAATAGATTCATAATGCAAAGAACAGACTGACTGTTGTCAGAGAGAAAGGATGTTGGGAGCTGAAACCGGTTTGGCTCAGTGGATAGAGCATCGGCTTGGGGACTGAAGGGTCCCAGGTTTGATACCAGTCAAGGGCATGTACCTTGGTTGTGGGCACATCCCCAGTAGAGGGTGTGCAAGAGGCAGCTGACCAATGACTCTCTCTCATAGATGTTTCTAACTCGCTATCTCTCTCCCTTCCTCTCTGTACAAAATCAATAAAAAATATATTTTTTAAAAAAGAAAGGATGTTGGGAGACTGGTGAAATAGGTGAAGGATTAATCAACGCCCCCCCCCCCCCAAAAAAAATAAAAATAGCAAAAACTCAGACAGACAATAGTATGATATTACCAGAGGAAAGAGGGCTTTGTGGGAGGCAGAAGAGCATAAAGGGAAAGAAGGGGAGAAATGATGATGGAAGGAGACTTTACTTTGGGGAAAGAACACACAATACAACATATGGATGATGTATTATAGAACTGTACTCTTAAAATCTATATATTTCTATTAACCAATGTCACCCCAACAAATTCAATAAAAATTATATATATATATATATATATATATATATATACACACATACATACATATATATATGGCATACAATTAAGTGCAGTTATTTGTATCATACATCAAATAATTTAGAAATGGTTATATGATCCTTGATAACTTTTATAATCTAATAAATTTTAACATAAAGTTAAAGATTATTAGACCTAAAATGTTTTACTAAGACATTGGGCATCCATTGTTTTAATTATATAGTATAATTAAAGGTATTAAAAAGCCACGGTTACAGATACAAAAAAAATGAGTAAAATAAGTATTCTGTTCTGAATTTTTTGCATCATACCTTTAGCATTTTATACCTGAAGTTTTAATATTACATATAAAGAACTGGGCTGAGATTCTGTTATTTATAGTAATCCTGCTGGGCAAAATTGGCATATTGATGATACCAATTAAAAGTTGGCTAATACAATCAAACACTTGGAGTCTAAATAGCATGCTATTAAATAATTACTGGGTTACCAGAGAGATCAAAGAATTAAAAAGCATCATGGCAACAAACAACAATGAAAACACAACAACCCAAAATCTGTGGGACACAGTGAAAGCAGTCTTGAGAGGGAAGTTCATAGCTCTACAGGCCTATCTCAAAAAAACAAGAAACAATGGTAATAAATTACCTAACCCTACAACTCAAAGTGTTAGAAAGGGCAACAATAAAAGCCCAGTGTAAGCAGAAGGAAGGAAATAATAAAGATCAAAGTGGAGATAAACAACATAGAGACAAAAAAAATTACAAAAGATAAAAAACAAACAAACCAAGAGCTGATTCTTTGAAAGGATAAGCAAGATTGAGTTAGGGGAAGATCAATAGGGAAGAAAGGGAGACATATGTACTAGTATTTGTAATACTTTAAACAATAAAATAAATAAATAAATAACAATTGGCTAATAATTATGAAAAATTGGAAAATTCTATTTACTGTTCCCTATAGTAAAGATATTATGATTTGTTTAGAGCAACTTAGAAGCACCACTTTAAATGCATTCCAAAAGAGATAATGAAAGGTGCAATGCAGTTTTGCAGAAATTTACTTTTATTCTCTTGAGTAGTGGCTGATCCATCACACTGAGGTAAACAGTTACCAGATGGATGTATCAGAATATAACCAACAGCCTAATCACAATAATTGTGAGGATAGAGGTAATTTTAATATTCCGAGTAACTGTTGATGTCAGTCTCAGCTAAGCAAATTACGTTTCTCTTAAGTTTTTGCATGATATTATCCGCAGTCAGCTCTGTCTAGACCTGGACAAGAACTTTTTCTTAGGTAATTTCTCTTACTGTAGTAAATCTGATGGGAAACCCTTATGTCAGGAAATGTGATAGACACTGGAGATGTTGGCTAAACCTGTTACATTAGAATTTTCTTGCATATGTTTCTTAAGAATAAATGTTTAAAAAAAAACAAAAAACTTTGGCAGCAGTATTTGAGTCTGAATTTTTTTTTAATGTTGAGCAGAATTGCCCAACATAATTAAGGATAGAGGAATTAAGCTCACTTTTTCTCTTAAGTGTCTTTGCCAGGGAATAGAACCCTTGGCAACAGAGCCAGTAGAAAAGTGGAGCCATGCCAATTGCTACACCATGTTAAAGAGAATCTGGTCACAATTTCTAATACTAATGCCTACAGGAATAAAACCTGCAGTGGTCTATAGTCTTGTTAACATAGCTGTTTCCTTCTATTTCTTGCTCTTTCCTATGGGATTTAGTCATTTGGTGATATTAGTTCTGCTGTTGTTGTTTCTTACTATTTCTGTTACTTTGTTGAATGTTGTGAGTCATTTATTGAGGTTCTACTATGTATAAAATCTACATAAAGGTACTAGGGCATACATATTTTATTCTGACTATAGAAAGCTACAGAAAATTATAATGCTGGTTATATTGGAACTTGGCTTAGAAAAGTGCAAAGCATTTCAAAAGTAGAAAGATGGGTTTGAAGAAATGGAAGTGTCATGAGATCTGAGCTGAGGGAGAAGAACCCAAGTCCCAGGCTAGGTCATAAGGATCTATAAATTATAAGTATTCAGTCTTGATAAGGAAGAAGTTGTTTTGTGTGAAGAATATTATTTGCTAGGACTACCTTCCATAGGCAGGAAGTACAGCAAGCAAGCAAGAGTTGTGTCTTACTCTCTTTTGGCTGCTGTGACAAAATACCATAAATTAAGAAGCTTATAAACAACTAGAGGTCTGGTACATAAATATATGCACCAGGGCACAGTCGGGGCCAGAGAAGGATGCAGGAGGTTGGTCAGCTGAGAAGGAACTGTGAGAGGGCTCCAAAGCATGTCTGGTCCATCTCACTCAGTTCCAATCATCTGGACCCCAGCAGCAAGTTAACCTAACAGTTGGAGCTACTGCCCCCTGGTGGTCAGTACATGTCATAGCAACAGGTCAACCAGTCGACTATCTGCCCCCTGGTGGTAAGTGCACATCATAGTGAGAAGTTGAGTTGCCTTAGCATATCATTAGCATATTAGGCTTTGATTGGTTGAATAGCCAATCAGATGACCAGACACTTAGCATAATGGGCTTTTTATTATATACTAGAGGCCTGGTGCACAAAATTCATTCATGGGGGGCAGGCGGTATCCCTCAGCCCAGCCTGTACCCTCTCCAATCTGGGATCCCTCAAGGCATGTCAGACATCCCTCTCACAACTCAGGACTACTGGCTCCCAGCTGCCGGCCTGCCTGCCTTCCTAATTGCCCCTAACTGCTTCTGCCTGCCAACCTGATTACCCTCTAACACAGGGGTCTTCAAATTACGGCCCGCAGGCCACATGCAGCCCACAGAGGAGTCTGATCCGGCCCGCCAGGTTTTTTGGGCAGTGAGCGCAGCCGAGGTGTTACAGTAGGAATTAGTAGTTCATATAGTCCGGCCCTCCAGCTCTCTGAGGGACCGTGATCTGGCCCCCCCTTTAAAAAGTTTGAGGATCCCTGCTCTAACAGCTCCCATGCCAGCCTGATTGAAGTCTAACTGCTCTCCTGCCAGCCTGTTTGCCCCTAGCAACTGGAGGGAACCCTGCAGGCCTGGGTTCCATCTAGCTGCCCTTCCCTGCAGGCCTGGTTGCCCCCAACTTCCTTCCTTTGCTGGCCTGGTCACCCCTAACTGCCCTCCCCTGCAGGCTTGATCACCCCCAACTGCCCTCCCTTAGAGGCCCGGTCCCTCCCAACTGCCCTCCCCTGCTGGCCATCTGTGGTGGCCATCTTGTGTCCACATGGGGGCAGTCATATTTGACCACATGGAGGCAGTCATCTTTGACCATATGGGGTCAGCCATCATGTGTGTTGGAGTGATGATCAATCTGCACATTACTCTTTTATTCGATAGGATAGAGACCTGGTGTATGGGTAGGGACTGGCTGGTTTGCCCTGAAGGGTCTCCTGGATCAAGGTGGGGGTTCTGTTGAGGCATGAGGTGGTCTGGGTGAGGGGCCTGCGGTGGTTTGCAGGATGGCCACTACCTTCAGCTACCCAAGTGGAGGCCCTGGTATCTGGGATTTATTTATCTTCTATAATTGAAACTTTGTAGCTTTGAGGGGAGCCAAGCCTCCTGCTTGCTCCTTGGCAGCAGCCATTTTTCTTGGGATTTATTTATCTTCTATCATTGAAACTTTGTAGCTTGGAGTGGAGACCTGGGCTGGCCAAAGCTTGGCTTCCTCCATCTCTCGGAGTAACTTAAGCCTCCTGCTCTCTCTAGCTCATGGCTGCCGCCATTTTTGTTGGAATTTATTTATCTTCAATCATTGAAACATATTTTTCTCAAGAAAATATCCATTAATTTGACTGTTTTTAATCCCATTTTCCATAAGAAAATGGAGACTAGTGTCTTTAATATTTTCAATATTCTATATAATAAAAGGCTAATATGTAAATTGACCAAACAGCAGAATGACTGATTGCTATGACATGCACTAACCACCAGGGGGAAGAAACTCAATGCAGGAGCTGCCCTCTGGTGGTCAGTGCACTCCCACAGGGGGAGCGCCACTCAGCCAGAAGCTGGGCTCACGGCAGCACTAGGCATGTCCCACTGACAGCTGAGGCCAGCTCCACTAAGCCAGTAGTGGGATAGCCTCTGAGGGCTCCTGGACTGCGAAAGGACACAGGCCGGGCTGAGGGACCCCCCGAGGGCATGAATGTCATGCACCAGGCCTCTAATATCTTTAATAATTGGCAAATCAAAACCCAGCCTTTAGATTGTACTTTGACCTATACACAATTGTCTGTGTAATTCAATGTCAACTCCATTAATTGGATGAAGATACAGAGTAGATCACAGCATCTCTTATGACCACTCAAATGATACATTGACTAGATAATTCAGTAGCACAGAAGAGTATATTATCATCATTTCTTTTGACATAAACAATTAACAGTCAATTTGAAATACATATCTGAATTTCTTATATAACTTATCCTAGTTGCTGTAATTATTGCTTATGTTCATTTTTCCATTTCTTATCATACACTCCACCTCTTTGTATTTCACTATTGTGCTCTCTCTGTCATGTATCATTCCATCCAGACCGTATTTTACATAATAGTTAGTCATTAAATACTTGTTAAATCTGGATTAAAGTGGCAAACCCATAGGTTTGATTTCATTAGCACCTTATCTGACATGCTAAAAAGCTGGAGAAGCCTTGTCTCTTGTATTGTCAGCACTTCTGTAGATATTTGAAAAACAAGAAAAATGAACACATTTTGTTTAGTACTGAATTCTTACATAAATGGCCAAATTGCCTACTTAAATTAGAAAGAAAATTCAACTGAAGTTGCAACAGAATTTAAAGAACTATTAGTGATGCAAACACTGTAACTGTGAGTTGTCCTAAATGAAATAAACAAAATCTTGAATCTCCTAAAGTGATTTGTGGACAAAGGGCTACCAGTTGTCTTAGTGAAGATAAACACTGGATAAAAAATAATATCCAACAATACTTACTCCTTTGGCTAAATTACGTGCTGTGTGTAACATATATTTTTAAAAATATATTTCCCATTTTACTGAGGATGATTTTATCTTACCTATAAATCAAGCTTTTAAAATATATAAGAATGTATTAATATGAAATTATTTACTTTCTGTCCAAATGCCAAATACCATCACAATGATTTGTAGAACTTTGCGGTGATTTCATTAACTAATATTTGTCTCTATATTCAACTCCTATACAGAGAAATACAAGCAAATTTTCAATAGTTTTATGGATTATTTTGAAAGAGTAACATTCATCAAAGTAATTAAGTTTTTAAATTGAAGTTAATTAGTATGGTCTCTTTTAGTATTAAGTTTCTGAGCAACTTGTAGATTTGTTTTACGACATTATGTAATATGTCTAATAAATACTGACAGCTTTGTAATGTGCCAAAGGTTTCTTAAAATAATTTGAAAAGGTGAAAATTATGTTCTCAGCTCTCATGTCAAATTTTGGATTGCTAGGGGACAAGAACCACAGATATTATACACATATATCTATTTAGATCCTTTGAAATACCTAGCAATGTGCTTTGAATATTTTATATTATTATTAAGTAAGTATTGAATAAAAATAATTCTTAAGTTTTACTAAGTACTTCTTAAAAATATAGCAGAACATTAGGTTAAAAGGATGAAATAAGTAACGGAGGACACATGCATATTTTTTCACTGTTATTAATATATTATTTAAACTAAAAATAAATTTATAAAGACTCATTTAAATCAAGATTAAAACTTTAAGTAATTTGAGGATAACCTTTTCCCCCTCTTATTTTAAAAAATTCCTTTATAAAAAGATATTGTTGTACCAGTTCCTGTGAAGGTGTTAAAATGTAGATGTAGATCTTGTTCGCTAAGAGGTTAAACTCAGTGTGTTCAATATAAAAACAACACAAAAATACTTCGATACGATGACTAAGAATGCAAATTGAGAGAATTTCAGGTCTCCAGGGTGATGGTGAAAAAGGAAAACTGGAGGGAGAGGAATCTTAATGATATTTCAGACATTGTATCTGCATTTCTCCCAACTTGTCCTAATTTCCTAGTACCATTTAACATACTCCCTTCAGTGCCTTCTCTTAAATCCTTTGTTTCCTCTATCGGAACAACTTGTGCCTCCTTCCAAACCATCTGTCTGTCCAAAGCTTAGTCATCTTTAAAATAAAAGATCCATATTCAAATTATCTTAGCAATATTACCAGACACCAACACTGTCTCCCAGATAGTGGACAGTATCTTTCTCTTGTGCTTGTCCTCTGCACCCTTCAAAATAAGCTCAAAATGTTACCTATGACAGGGCATAGGAATAATTGCTTACCTATTTCTCCATTATACTATATTCATCTGCTGGTAAGTATGATGTATTTGTCTCAGCTGTACATATTGTATTGTGTACAGTGCCCAATTCTATCTAATTAGGAGAGAATATGCAATTGTCATGCCATCACAAAGATGGCAGCGCCCACAGCCAATAAGTACGGAATATTCTAACTGATTGCCACACCCTCAAAGATGGCAGTGCCCAGTACCCTCAGCCCCCTCAGAGAGGTGCCTCCCTACAGAGTCCCCCAGTCCCCTCAGCTCCCTAGCCACCCACGGCCGGCCCAAGGCACAGGCAAGCCTCAGATGGTGGCTGGGCTGCTCAAGGTTCAGGTAACCAGGGCCAGCCAATGCTTGCACTGCCGGCAGTGGCAACAACAGAGGTATGATAGGGGTGTTGCTTTCCCCTGATCTCCAGGTTGTCTCCCACCCCTGAGGGCTCCCGGAGTGTGAGAGGAGGCAGGCTGGGGTGAGGGACACCTTCTCTCCCCACCCCTTTCCCCTGCAACCCCGTGCATGAATTTTCATGCACCAGGACTCTAGTCATTAATAAACATCCAATAAATCTCACTGAATAGGAATGATAATGAGAAAATTGCATCGTTTTCTCAGCATATTGGAGAATAGGAAAAACAAGCCATCTCAGTAATTGTAAGTTTATTTTATAAATAAAATAGAATTAAGGAGGAAAAGAACAAGTTTTAAAAGCAAAACAATAAGGATCAGTGGTGTGCTGGAAAATGATAATAAACTCTTTAAAATTAAAACGCACACCCACCAACAGCAACATCACCATGACCACCACCACCACCAAACTGTTTTATAGCATTTGCCGATTTATTTGGTGTCATTGCTCCATCACACAGGTCAAACTACCACGTCAAGTTAGTGACCTCAGAGTTGGGGAAAGATGAGTGCAATGGGCTCTTGCAAACTCATGGAGGCAAGTCCAGCAGAGAGCCCATGAGGAACTAGAAAGCCACAGTTTTATTATATTACTGTGGTTCTCAGGGTCTGATACTCAATAGCCAGCACACTAGGGTGCCATGCTCCCAACTTCATTCAGTGTTCCCATTATCATTTTTTTTGTCCTTTGCTATTGACTAATTTCTCTCAATTCTCTTTTGTTTCTTCCTGGTAACTTCTGCTGGGTTGACTTCTATTGTCACATAATTCCTACCATATCATGTCTTCTATTCATTGATCTTTCTATTCTTCTCTGCTACCTAATTTTACTGTCTACTTACAGATGTATTTGGGACAGTTGATATTCAAACCTCTTGAGAGAAATTTTTATTGATTGGCAGTTGCTATCTAGTAGAAAATGCCAAAGTTAGTGCCCTCATTAAGAGTTTCCTCTTATGCTTCTGCCAAGAAAGCTTTGGGGCCAAGATGTTTCTATTCATCCCATTACTCAGCTGTAGCTAGCATCACAGAATCACCTGATTTGATAAAACAAAACCTATAAATAAGAAACTTCTTAGAAATAACTATGAGAGTGTCAAACTCTCTGTTATTCTATAGATATCAATATATTGCCTTTTCTGTGAGAGGACCATGAGGTAAGCTATATTTTTCATGGACAGTGAAGAACATGTGCCAGAATTTATAAAACTCTTTTATGATAGTATTTTGACCAAAATAATATTTTGATACATAAGGATATATATGACATATATGCATATATGTATATGCATATATGTGTATATGCATATACGCATATATGTATATTTGTGTGTATGTACACACACACACACACATATATTATACACACGCACACACACACACACACACACTAGAGGCCAGGTGTGCACAAAATTCATGCACAGGGGGAGGGGGATGGTGTACCTCAGCCCAGCCTGTACTCTCTCCAATCTGGGACCCCTCTAGGGATGTCTGATTGCCCATTTAGGCCCGAGATCGGGCCTAAACAGCAGGCAGTCAGACATTTCTCTCACAACTCAGAACTGCTGGTCCCAACTGCTTACCTGCCTGCCTTCCTGATTGCCCCTGGTGCCTCCCAACTGCCCACCCTTGCTTTCCTGATCACCCACAACTGCCCATTCTTGCAGGCCTGGTCCCTCCCAACTGCCCTCTCCTGCTGGCCACCTTGTGGTGGCCATATTGTGTCCACGTGGGGGCAGGATCTTTGACCACAAGAGGGCAGTTATCTTGATCTTGTGTGTTGGAGTGATGGTCAATCTGCATATTCTTTTTTTTATTAGATAGGATAGAGGCCTGGTGCATGGGTGGGGGCCAGTTGGTTTGCCCTGAAAGGTGTCCTGGATCAGGGTGAGCTTTCTCTTGGGACATGGGGTGACCTGGGTGAGGGGCCTGTAGTGGTTTGCAGGCCAGCCATGCCCCCTGTGACGCAAGCAGAGGGCCTGGTATCTGGAATTTATTTACCTTCTACAATTGAAACTGTAGCCTGGAATGGAGCCAAGCCTTCTGCTTTCTCTGTGGCTGCCACCATTTCTGTTTCATTTGTTTACCTTCTATAATTGAAACTTTGTAGCCTTGAATGGAGACTTAGGTTGGCTAGGACAGGCAGAAAGTTTGGCTTCTTCCATTGCCAGAGAAACCAAAGACTCCCTCCTGCTTTCTGTGGCTGCAGCCATCTTGGTTGGGGTTAATTTGCATACTTGCTCTGATTTGCTGGTGGGCATGGCTGGTGGGTGTAGTGGGGGTATGGTCAATTTGCATATTACTCTTTTATCATATAAGATATATATACACACACACACACACACACACACACATATATATTACTGTTGATATAATATGATTGCACAAAATAATTAGAATTTTCCTGTAAACTTGATCTCATTGTCAATCGTTGCATTTGCTTTTTCTTCAACTCTCTGGATACTACCTTTATATATAAGTCAAGTAGAAGACCTGAACTCATAGATGTCTAAAATAATTTGAAAATGTACAACTATAATATTTACATAAGTATTTTTAAAGCTATTAAATAATAAGCCTTTATACATTTATATTCTAAAAATAAATACATATATATGCATTTAGAAATGCTTTATATATTTAGAATATATATATATATATATAAATATTATGTATTAAATGTATATGTATACATAAACATGTATTAAATGTCTAAATACATACACACACATATGTATATAAAATTTGTATCTATATAGACAAAACAAATTTAATTATTTTCAACAACCTCTCCTCACCATCACCACACATACACCACAAGTGTGTATTAGTAAAAAAGTAATGCTAAATACATCAAGAGCAAATTTATTAATTTCACAAAATTTACAAAACATTAGAAGTTTTATTTAAACAAAGGTACTCTCATATGTTTAAAATAGCTGTATAATGTGACTTTTCTTTAAAATTATTGTCTTAATATTCTAAAAGATTATAATAAACTAGAGGCCCAGTGCATGAAAATTCATGCACTGGATGGGGGGTCTCTCAGCCCGGCCTGCCCCCTCTCACAGTCCAGGAGACCTCAAGGGCAGGAGGTGACCTGGTGACCAGGGTAAGGTGACACCCCCATCACACCTCTGCTGCTGCCACTGCCAGCAGCACAAGCCTAGGGCAGCCCTGGGCTGCTGGGAAGCCACTATCCTAGGCTTACCTGCACCTTGGGCGTTGGCTGGGCAACTGCCATCAGAGGCTTGCCTGTGCCTCAGGCCAGCCCTGGGCAGCTGGGGGGCTGAGGGCAGGTTTTGCTGTACCGCATGCCTGCTATCCTCCTGGTGGGGCTGAAAGGATTGGAGGACTCTGGCAAGGCTGACGGGACTGGGTGCCACCATCTTTGTGACACTGTGATGGTCAATTTGCATATTCCCTTTTCATAAGATAGAATATTTTACTAAGAAGCTTTATGAATATGAATATTTCTTTTGTTTTATCATGAAGAATATGTGCCAAATTAAAAGTCACTTAAGCAATAATTATTGGCTATGTTGAGTGAGACATTTAGGTTATACCCTGAATAAATGAGTATATGAAGTAATAGATGCTATTTTGGATTAAAATGTGACTATAATTTCCACCCATAAATTATTTTTAAACTATACTCAGGTTAAAATTATCATGTTCACTTATAATATGAATGCTAACTGTACATAATTGCATTTTTAACATTTGAATTAATATTGCTGTTAATAATATCATTATTATCTAGTCAGAGGGAGAAAACATGAAAAACATCTAGTAGGAGGAGATATGAGTTCATTTCTATTTTCCTGTCATAGAAAAGGTGCACTCTTCTTCAGTAATTTGAATTTTTATCTTGTTATCTGTGTCTTTTACTGCACTTACTGTCATAGTTATAAAATTAAAATATTGTTCCCTATTAATATTTGAAAACTGACAAAAAGTAAACTTGGTAATAATACTCCTAATTTATTTAAGACATTGAACAAATATTTTGTCTGATTTGTTATCAACAGTTATTGATAATACCTGATTATTAAAAAACTAGCAGACTTTCAATTTATGAAAATTAATTAGTATAAACAAATAAAAATGTTCTATTCCATTAGAGAATAGAATATTCTAGAGAGAGAGATAGAATAGAATATTCTAATGATTTAAAATACAGGTTTTAGAAATAAAGCTATGTTGAATCCTTTCTTGGTATGGGCTTATAGAAAGTTGGTTTGTATATTTACTCACTTATGGATGAGTTTTATGCCTGAGATTTTAAAAATAAATAAGGCAGATAAAGTCTCTGTCCTCATGAAACTTGCTCATTTTTGGTAAATACAAACAGTAAACAATACTTATAGTGTGATAGCATAGTACAGAGAACTACAAGACTAGAGGGCACAAAGATCTTAAACTATTTTCAAATTCAGAAAATCCTGAAGAAAAAAAAAAAAAAAAAAAGGGTGGTGTTTAAACTGACACTTGAAGGAACAATTAAGCTGGCTGAATCCAAATATATGAAATGACAACTAATAACACTGAATTTTTAAGGTTTGGTAAATTAAATTAAAATGACACAGGTAAAGCCCCTAACTCCATTCTTTGTCACATAGCAGATGCTGAATCCTGTATAATAAAAGGCTAATATGCAAATCAACCGAACTGCAGAATGATTGGTCACCATGATGCACACTGATCACCAGGGGTCAGATGCTCAATGCAGGAGCTTCCCCCTGGTGGTCAGTGTGCTCCTCCTGTGGGAGTGCTGCTCAGCGAGAAGCTGGGAGCACAGCTGGGGAGCACAGAGGGTGGTAGAGGGAGCTTCTCTGGCCCCTGTGGCAGTGCTAAGGATATCTGACTGCCTGCTGGCGCTCCATCAATCGGACTAACCCCTAAGGGCTCCTGGACTGTGAGAGGGTGCAGGCCAGCCTGTGGGACACCCCCCCCACACACACACACACACCCCAAGTGCACAAATTTCTGCATTGAGCCTCTCAAGTTAGTGAATAAATGGTAGGTGCTACTGTTGTTATTGACTATAATTATACTCTTCACCTACACACTTATAACTTATGATTTCACCTATGATATCAATTATCTAATTGTACTTTAAGTTTTTATAAATAACTTTCTGTACCATAATACTATAAAGTCAGCAATACCGGCTATTTTATCTTATTCACCTTGTATCTGTATCTGGTCAGACTGCGTCGGGATTTAGTAGGTTTCTGATGAGTATTTTTTAACAAATAAATACACGAATGAATGGGGAAAATGCAGACTTTAGCAATTAATAGGGAAGTCAAAACTTATACGTAATTAAAAAGAGTGTCATCTAGTGAATATATGCAATTATGACCCTGTATTTCAAAAGTTCTGGCTGTCAACATAAGAATATCCAAACCTGTAGATACTTTTTATGAGTCGATTTGAGTTCCTTTGAGCCAAATAGAGGGTACACCTAGAAGCAAGATCTCAATAGACTTGAGAAATATGCCTCCCAACATGACAGTTTGCAGTCTCTTTTATGCATTGGAAAATAAGAAGGGAATGTAAGGAAGATTGAATGAAGGTGGGAGATTGGATTTCTGGATTGTTAATAAAATTATGTCTCTTATGAGGGTGGTAACACATCTAAGGGGTCTGATGAAGTGGATTACTTGTGCATTTCAAACGTGCATTAACCTAAGTGCACAAGAACAATGGACAGGGCTTGCCTAAGGCAAAAATGAACCTTTTACTGAAAGTTACATGTCCCTGTTTGACTCCCTACCATGAAGTGCCCAGTTAGGAATTTAGGATCAGATCATCCTGTGAGGTCACTTTATATCACAGGACTTGTCAGTTTTATCACAAACCCCCTTTTCATCCATTTGAACTCCTAGTTATTTAGTGGATATGTCTAATTTCCAACTAATTACTCAACTATCCAAGTTCCAATGTCTTAAAAAATAATTAAAATAACAATAACAATGCACTGATTTAGTCTACTGAGTCTGAAGATGAGCATTTTTATGACTCTGTATCTATAAATGTCATCCCAAATTGGGACAAATTGGAAAAGAACCTGATACATCACTTCCTTAAGAATAGTACCTTGACTTTGGGCCTTATTAATAACTGAATTAAAAAGATTGGCTCACTGAGTTTTTCTTCCATTTCCTTATAAGGATAGCAGTTTAGAAATGTGAATTATAGGCTGTTGTAAACAAAATGAAATAAGATGGCTCACAGTAAGAGAAGACATCAAAGCATCAGTCATTTCATAAGGAGACTTATCTGCATGACAAGGAAAATTTAAGAAATCATCAAATGATAGTTAAATAATTATTCTAAAAGGCTAGGGAATATAAAAACATATAAATTTGAAGATAAAATACCTATATATATTTATCGTTTTAGGAGGTAATCTTTAGTTATCTGAAAAGATTCACTCATCTGAATCCCTCTCCTTCCTCATCCAGGACTGCAGGACAGCAGTAGCCTCCCCCCTGGCTGCCCAGTGCCATCTCTTATACATCTATTCCCAACCCAAGCAATTGTCACAGACATAAAGCCTTCTTCCACATGGGGGCTTCTGAAAGTTCTTATTTCTGTGGCACCCCAAGAACCTCCATCTGGCTTCCATGAACAACAGGGGAGTTTGGCTCTCCAGTTAACACATTTTCTTGATATTCCAGTCACTAAATCAACCCTCTAAAAAAATATTTTTTTCATTGTCTTACATAAGTCTTTCATTTATAATATATTTAATTAGTTCTACAGAGACTGAGCCTCGGCCTCCTTAAATCTTCTTGTTGTTCAAATTGTCATCTGCTCTCCAGCAATTTCATTTTGACAAAAATATGCTAGGTATGGTCATTTCACTGCAATTCCATTCTCTCACAGTGGGTTACCTGTTTCACTGTTGTTTTCACTGGGACTTAGGTCCGTTAGGTACTTTAAATGATGGTAGTCAAATGGGAAGGGAGAGGTAAAGCAGTAGAATATTAACCAGCAGAGCTGGGAGTACTCATCTGTTACTCATGCTTTGTGTAGCCCCTGTGGTTAAAAGGAGCAAGCAAGGTCAACAGATGCATTCAAGGACCATATTACAATTATTTATTTATTTTTAAATATTTGTATCAATTTTTAGAGAGAGGGACATAGAGAGAAACATTGAAGTGAGAACAGAACATTGATTGGCTGCCTGAGTTTTTCTTTAAAAAAGTTGTTGTGGGTGGGATTCCTACCAGGGGGACCCCACCCACAACCCAGGCATTCTCCCTGACTGGAAAGTGAACTGACAACTTTTGGTGCCCAGGACAATGCCCAAGCAACTTAACAACATTGGCCAGGGCCACAATTATTTTTAATGTTATTTAGATTGAATTCTTTTTTCACGTTGATGTCTCTCTCTCTCTCTCCTCTCTGTCCAAGCACTCATCCTTTAATGACAGTAGGAGTAATAACTAATTATTTATGAATTATCCCATTGCAAAGTTTTGCAAAAGTCCTAAGATTTTTACAAATGTTGTAGCTGTTGGAAAGGCCAATCAGTTCACACAGCACCATCTCAGACGTGCCTTTTCCCAGTGCACCACTTAAGTCCCATGGCTTTGCCCATGTCATGTCATACTTGAGGTACAGGCTCCTTGGGAGAGCTTAGAAAGCCTCTGCCTAGGATGTAGCCCTTTAGGTCAAGAGTAAATAAGACAGACTTCTTTGGCTGCTTTCCCCATCTCCACAGTGATGCCAGGAACAATGAAGTCTCTCCTGTTCATGGGACCAACATAGCTCTCCTTCTAATGGAAGAATCTCCCCTCACCTCCTAAGTATTTCTCAAAGGTTTTCTCATTTTCCTTTTATTTTCCGGTATCTTCAACATTGTTCTTTCAAGATCTTATGAATTCATAGAATTTTATAAAAAGTTTCTTTCTTGCATTGGTTATCCTGTAAATTAAACCTAGGTCCTTGCTTAAAATGAGAGTAAGATTTAAAAATATATATATATATGTGTGGGGGAAAAGCAGACATTACACTATTTCACAATTAGCCTGGCTCCCCAGATCACATTCTCTGTTCTCTTATCATTTGCTTCCCTTAACTCATGATTCTTATTCTTTATTTATCCCCCCCACAATATCTACCATACTTGTAGGACTACCATAAAGTCTGACCTTCCAAGTAGATTATAATAATCAGTGAGGACAGGCTCGAACTTAATATATATTTACTAAATAGACATTTCAATTGAAAATGTCATCAATCAATGAATGTCTTTTTTCTTTGTTTTTAAAATGGTTTAATTTTGACCGATTGTATATAATAAAACCCTGCTTTGCAAATCAACTGAACAGCAAAATGACCAGTCACTATGACAAACACTGACCACCAGGGGGCAGACATTCAACACAGGAGCTGCTCCTGGCTGGTGAGCACAGCGACAGTGGCAGCGGTCTCTCCTGCCTCCACTAGAAGCAGGTGGTAAGGAGTGAGGGGTCCTGGGCTGTGAGAGCCCTGGACTGTGAGAGGCCATAGGCCGGGCTGAGGGGATCCCCTCACCCTCGAGTTGCATGAATTTTGTACACTGGGTCTCTAGTAGAATATAAATAAACTATAATCCAGGACACTGTTCATTTTCTATGGAGAAGAACCAAAACTTGGTCTTTAAGTATAAACTAATAAAGCTGTATTAATGGATCACACTGAAAATAGTGATTCATTTTAATTTTTCCCCGGTGTCCTATGCCTACAGAAAAATCAACTGTCACCTAATGATGGTGTTGACTAAGGTATGGGCTGCATGGAGCATAATGGGAAGCCTTTATTAAACAGAAAGCAGAGTGTCAAGGCCATAATATTTTTTTTTCTGTAAGAATTGAACTATTTATTAGTACAACGTACAAAATTTTGAAAATATTAATTCTTACATTAACTTTTACAACTTAACCTATTATTCAGTCATTTAAAAGATGATGAAAATTTTTTTCATGTAAATTATGCCAAGTTTTGGAAACTTTACTTTTCTTAACTGGATAATTAGTTCAAAATTCCTAACCTATGATTTTCTAAAAAGTTACTTATAACTTGGATATTAGTAGCAATTTATGCTCTCCTTTTTTCCAAGGAAGAAGAAAAGAGAGCATGTGCCACTTCCAAGCACTTTAATGATGGTATTGTACTGTTAACTAATATATATTTCTCACTACCTAATAAACTAAGCAATCATTTTGTAAATATTGAGAATTAGTGCCTAATAAAGGCATTGTTCAAGGTGTGCTATCACTCTGAATATTTATAGCTATGAACTTTATATTATTTGACATCTTGTTTTTTACACACTCCTGAAATAATTCAAGTTTCCTTTTAATTGGGACTTGTTTCTTAGCAAGTCATTAACTCAGTGAACTATCTCCTATGTTCTTACAGGTGTCCCTGTAACAAAACTGAATTCATTTATAATAGTATTTAACAACGTGTACAAGAGTTTTGGGAACCAAGTTTTTTAACAGAAATGGCTTCATCAATAGCCTTTGGTCTCCTTAAAGGATTCAGAATCTCTGCTTAAAATCCTAATACACTTATTAGTAATTCATTTATATGCAGATTGTAAGCTTTGCTCCCAAAGGGGCATCCTAATATTCCATTCCTGTAAACATTTGTGACCTATGAAGACCTAATATTCAGGTATTTTACTCAAGACTCACTTCAGAATCTTGGCAATTAAGAAATACACCTGATGACTTGCTTAGGATTGCTCTGCACTCTTTTTTGTTAGGATCTTGGATGCAGAGGTTTAAAGGGAACATCCCCTCTTTCAATTTCTACTAGTCATACAACTATTTAATTATTTTTATCTGCATTTCTAATAATTTGTCAGATTGTGCTACCGTGTTTCCCCGAAAATAAAACATCCTCCGAAAATAAGACCTACTTACAGGTTTCCTTCTGAGTGAAATATAAGGCATCCCCCACCCCCGAAAATAAGCCCCCCCTAGGCTCTGTCTCAGAATGCTATTGCTAAACATGAGAGATTTGGTCCACTGATTCTGAAAGAAATGGAGTCACAAGAAATTCACCAGGAAATTCAGGAATTGGGTTGTTATGATGATGTTCCAGAAGATGATGACATGATTGTCATTGAATAAATGAGTAAATTCTTGATACTGCAGGATTCACAGTTTGTCTGGTTTGCGTGACAACTACCGTACCATATACAGGTAATAAATTTCCTTTATTTTCATTTAACAATAAACATGTACCGTATTCTTCCCCATGGAAAAATAAGACATCCCCTGAAAATAAGACTTAGTGCATCTTTGGGAGCAAAAATTAATATAAGACACTGTCTTATTTTCAGGGAAACAGGGTAGAATAGAAAAAGGCCTATCTAAGCAGAAAGAAAGATGGTAGACGTATGGAAGTGAAGCCATGTAAGAAGTATATGACTATTATCTATACTGATTTCTATGAGGTATGATGGCTAAAGCTAAACAGGTAGATAAGATCATTGAAGGCACTGGAGGATGAAAAGGGAATACATAAATAAAATTTTAATAAACTAAGTCGGAAATTTTTAGAACATAATTGTTAGAAATTTAGGGACAGGTAGTATGTCAAAATTCTGAACAAACCCATCAATCTCAATTAAAATTCCACCCATATTTGAGCATAGCAGATTTTTTTTAATCTAATGCAGATCACTTATTTATGAAAATAATTGCTTAAAGTTTTGTTCTCCTAATTTCCTCAGTTCATATAAAATATTCTTTTTATATTTTTGACATTGACAAGTTCTGTTTTATTAATACCTGTGGTAGGCAGAATAATATGTAAAGTTTTTATTTATAAATCAGATATTCAGGATCACGCCTATTAAGTAATACCACTTCAACTAATTAGAATTAAAATACATATATAAATATATGTATATATAGTTATGCTTTATTTTATTTAAATATGTTACCTCTATGTAATATGTCAAAGAAAATAAAACAAATCATAATCCAAATGAACTTGTCATTTTGTAGTAAGTGCAACTTGATAATAATATTTAGATACACACATACACACATATTTTAAAGGAGTTTAAATACTTATTTTTTTCTGGATTTCTTCTCTGTGTTCACAAATTCTACAGTAATATTTATTTTCTCTTCATTGATACAGAATTAGGTACAATTTAAAGATGTAGAACATTTATGATGTCTAAGAAGTCTTAAGTTCTGTGCAGTACAGCTCATCAGAGATGTGATCTATACTCTAGTTTAGGAAGCCAAAGCAATTCATCACTACCTTACCACTCAGTTCAACTTAAGATGAATTACCTGTCAAATGTGATTGTACTGCTTAGCCAGTTGAATGCCATTTATCTGACTAGAGAATGGTACACAGCCAGTTACCTCACAGATGGGCTGTATATTGCTCAAATTAGGAAAAATGCATATGATATTCATTATCTTAGCATCACAATATTAGATCAATAGAGCCTTCTGAACTAATTTCATTGGAGGACTATTAAAATGTATGGTGCTTTTCTGTATTCCTACAGTTTTTTTCTTTGGGATATAACAAGTTAATCCAATAAGAATTTAACAATACATAGTGCAACCATTCACAATTCTAAATAGACAAAATGCAAATTTAGATAGAAAAAAAACTTTTTTTAGTGCAATGCATCATAATATGATTGTATATGAACTTTTTTCTATTTTCTGACGTAAGTAACGTCGTTTTAAACAGTTCTGTTGCTTTAAAAATTATCTATGAACTGCTTTTCACCTTTAAGATCAATTGAATTATAGTTTACTGATACTAAACTAAAACAAATGATTGTCCTAACTTAGTGAATTCAAAAGGCTACTTTTTGGCTTCTGTCATTAACTATAATAGATTATTCAGAAGAAAAAAACAAAACACAAAAACAAAACAGTTTTTACAAAGTTATATGACACTAGAGGCCCAGTGCACAAATTTGTGCATGAGTGAGATCTGGTTGGCCTGCCCCAATGGGGGCCCATTGGGCTGGGCCGGCAGAGGGGCAGGTTTTGTCCTCCAGCTTTGTCTGGAATGTTGTCTGGATGGTCATTCTGCTGTTCAGTCTAATTGGCATATTAGCTCTTTATTATATAGGATGTTACAATATATCATTCATATATAGGATACCTTCTGTGGGCACTCTATATCATTCTCCCATGGGTCACTTGCCCTGGGGAAGGCTTTCATGAGGAACCTTGGAGAAGGACGCTTCCGTTCCAGTTGAGAAGACTGTAGCCCTGGCTTCATACAACCTCAAGAAACTTTAAGTCGCATACCCAGCTAAGCCACATCCAGATTTTGACTCACAGAAACTGTGAAATGATTAATTTTTTCCCCCATTGACTTTGTTAAACAACTATAGGCATGTATTCAATACAACACTTAAATGTTTTCTATTAAGTATGTGAATGGAAGTTTAAATAAAACCCAATTTAAAAAATGGGGATGTGTGAGAATTACCATTTTTGGACAGGGTCATGGGGTCATTGAGGTCAATATCACAAGAATAACATATGTCAAAGTCAGTCATTAAACAAGGTGTTATGATATCTTAATATTATCCTCAAATATTACAGTAAAAGCCCAAAGCAAGTTACATTCCTTATATTAATAATAATTTATTAGTATCCTTTCCTGAGTGTATTCAGTGGTCACCATTTACCTTACCAACTATTGTGTTTCTTTTTCTTTCACTCATTCTCTCCTCCTCTACTGCCCTTGTTCTCCAAATCTCTCTCTCTCTCTCTCTCTCTCTCTCTCTCTCTCTCTCTCTCTCTCTCTCTCTCTCTCTCTCTCTTTCTCTCTCTCTTTCTCTCCCTCACTCTCAATTGCTTTTTTTTTTCTTCTCCAACAGCTGTTTTTTTTTTCTCGTTCATATATGTATACACCCACAAAAGCACAACTACATGCAAGTAGGGGGGAAAAATCATCATCATTGACACAGTTAAAACTCTGAGTCAAAATTTCCTGCTCAGTAGTTTACTAAAAGACTTAATTGAAAAAGTACTTGAATAACAGTTCAAATGAAACATCACTTAAATTAGGGAAATAGCTGTTTTGATATTTTTAATTTGTCTTAAAAATACTAGAAACGAGAGTTATTTGTTTTTAATCCATTCAGAACCTTGTGTTTACTCTGCAAAGATCATATATCATATAAATAAAATATCAAATTATAAACACATTCTTAGTGTTTTTCTTAGTGATTTTCCTGGCATTGTTATTCAAAGATATTATTGTAGGAGGGACAGTGAGGATTATTGTGGGGCATAAAAATAATACCTTTTATTCCTTTTTCTTATTTCTTTGAGCTCAACTAATAAACAAATTAACAGGAGAAAATGTCTAAAATGTGTTATGGATGTTCAGGATGTACCATAAGAATATGATATCCGAGGACACAGTGGGTAATTGAGACTTGTGTGCCATTCTAGAGCTAAGGAGAAGGAGGGCTGGGGATGCTTTGGGAATTCAAAGGATGGGAAGACAATTCACATGGAGATGGAAAAGCAAGTGTTTGGTAAATAAGTGTTTGCTAGACCATCTTTACAATGGGGCACAGAGAGGACTCTGAGCAAAGGGGCCTTGCTAGGTTTTCCCCTGTCTATCCCACCTAGTTTATATTAAACTATAGTTTTCTGTGATGATGTCTGCCTTCCTGGAGCAGGTCTGTTAGTGGCAAAACGGCACCAGATGTTAGACCTGTGGAGTCAGACCAGACCTCTGTTTAGCAAACCCCTTACTTGAGTTATGGCTAAGAAAGAATTCATGCTCAAGACTCAAACTATAAGAGGATGCCAATTTATAAAGTTGCAGAGGTAGAAGAAGTAAGTGTAGAAGAAATGGGCTCAGGAACAAGTTACAGAGGCAGAAGGACCCTTGGAGTTTAGGAAAAAGAGAGGTGAGGAAAAACACATCTTGGGGAAGAGGCGGGGAAAGATGTGGCATGCTCCACAGACAGGGCCTCGCTGGATGTTCCTTCCTAAGAGCTTTCAAGGGTAGGAATTTCAGGGCCCTTCCCAGGGGAGGATATCAGCAGAGTATTCACCACCTTTCCAGGTGTGTCCTTTCAGAGGCATGGTCTCCACTAGTTAGTCCTCATCACCACGGCAGGGGTCATTACGCAATGCAGCTGGTCCTGAGGCCAGCCATGTGGCACCCCTTGACTGGTGTTTCTGCTTTTCTGGTCCTGGAGCTGAAACACAACTGAAGCCTAGATGTATTTGATGGGAGTCAGAACCTCATTATCCTGGGGGCTTAATGCTTAAGGGCTATTCTCTGCCCCTTTGTTTGTTCCCCTTTAAGGGGGTCTAACCCAAATGACTAGCAACTTGCCAGGAGTGCAAAGGTCAGAGGAGAGTCCAAACTGTATGACCAGAGATACGAAAGGTAAGGGGATTTAAACCATATGACAGTGATATGCTGCCAGGAGTGGGGAGAGGGGGAGAGTTGGGGAGGAAGGTCACTCTGAGGTTCAGGTCCTTGTTTTCCCAGTTTTACCCATTACCTGGGGCTTTCCACCCAGATGACCTTGTGTATCTGGCCCATCATCCTTGCTCTGTTCATGTCTATCTGCCTTCTACAGGTTTTGTTTCTTAATAAAACAGCTTAAAATAATATCTCAAAAGGCATGTTTGGGGTGTCATTATCATTAGTACTTGTACTTTCTATCAATTACTATTCATGATCAAAATTACAACCACTTTTTACAGACAATATGAGGAAGACTTACCAAATACACTAAATGGCCAGATTATTATAATCTCTGAATGAATAATAATCTGGCCACTCAGTTCATATCCTATATAATAAAAGGCTAATATGCAAATTGTCCCCTCAACCAGGAATTTGACCAGCAGGCAAGCTGACCAACTGCTCATGTCCCCTCCCCCTGGCCAGGCTGGCTGGACCCCCATTCATGTATGAATTCATGCATCAGGCCTCTAATATATACACACATATATTATTATATGACTGGCCAGATTATTATGCATTCAGAGATCATAATAATCTGGCCACTCAATGTATATGCTTACTAGAGGCCCAGTGCATGGCATTTGTACACTGAGTGGGGGTCCCTCAGCCTGGCCTGCACCCTCTCGCAGTCTGGGACTGCTAGGGGGATGTTCACCTGCCAGCTTAGGCAGGGGACATTCCTGGAGGGGGTCCTTAGCACTGCTGCAGAGGCAGGAGAGGCTCTTGCAACCACCTCTGTGTTTACCAGCCATGAGCCTGGCTTCTGGCTGAGCAATGCTCCCCCTGTGGGACAGCAATGACCTCCAGGGGCCAGCTCCTGTGTTGAGCATCTGCCCCCTGGTGCCAGTGAATTTCATAATGACAGATCATTCCACTGTTTGGTCTATTTGCATATTAGTCTTTTATTATATAGGATTGCTTATTGATGATTACTTTATGTATGTTAACAGGCAACATTTCTCATAGGAAATGTCAGCTATAATTTATACTCACTACTGGAACAAAATGCAAATATTTTCATGTCATTTGAAAATTTGACAAGGAATTATAACTTTTCTATGGCAGATCAATCAATCAATCACCCAACTGCCTTCATACTTGAAAATGTTTCCATGGTTGGATCTAAGTTATTGCAGTGTTCAAACATTTGAGTTGTGGTGTAGCAGATCAAATCATTCTCTAATCGCAAGAACACCCTGGCAGAATTACTGTAACTTGTCTGTTAAAATTGATTTCCTCTGAAGGAAAAGTACGCTTTTCTTATTGTGTTAAAAAATGATTTTATCTATTAAGTGTCTTTTCTTGTGAAGACCCTTTTCTTTTATGACCCAAAGGGAAAAAATGTTTTTCCTCCCAAGTTTTTCCATCCTCTTATATTCACTAATCTATTAATCTGTATTGCTTAACAAGATGAAATGTAATCCAGAAAGAGTATTTTTTAAATGAATATACAATGGACATATATCTCTAAAATTATGGATTGCCTGCATCTTATTTTGAAACATATGCATTACTTAATTTTATGTTGTTTTATGCCTTTAATAAAAGCAATAGAGGGCACACTGGTGTGCTGAATAGGAAATCACAATGTTTACAAGGCAGATTTGAAAGCTACTAGAAACAAACTTTATTTAGGACACTACAGATGTTTTTTGGGGGTTTGGAACTGAAGTGCTCTGTTGTGGCTGTTACTATTAGTGATGATGGCTAAGTTTCTTTGTTGTTGTTTTAATAAGACTAATCAGGAATAAAAGAACATAGTGAAATGCCTTTCCTTCTTATTCCCAATATTTTTCAAGTTCGATTTTACCCAACCTGGGTGACATCTATAGCATCTATAGTGAATGAAAAAAATAGTTGCTGGTATTTTTTCCAATGTGTTGCTTAATGATAGATTACTGAACTATATAATTAGAATATTTCTAGTAAAACATACACACACACACACACACACACACACACACACACAATATACATTAGCAGAGAGGCCTACAGCTGCAGTTGTTTACCTGAAATTATAATAGCATTATTGCTCTAATGGCAGAGGTGAAATTAGAATGCCTTGAGTGTATAGCTCACATATTTGAAGGAATAGTTCTTACTGTTGAAAGGATGTACTCATGAAGTAAAAGTTAGATTGGGTAGTCAGAAACTTCAACAAGTGGTCAATATATGTAAAAATGATCACTTTCATTTCTTGGTCAGTGAAGTGAGGATTGTGCTTCATAAACACTACTTAATAAGATATGGTAAAATAAAATTTAGTAAACTATAAATGGTATAAACACTACTTAACATGATATGGTAAAACAAAATTTAGTAAACTATTAATATGAATAAGTACAGAGTTTTATTCTTTGTACTTATTCCATGAGGTTTAACTTCTAATATTTTATCAAAACAAATTATTAATTATGAAATGATTGTAAGATTGATTTTGACATAAGGTTAAGAAATATCTATTAAGAATGTTTTTAAAAAGAATGCCTTTATTAATCAGAACTTGCCTAAAGATCCCTGTAGATTCCTATGGAATATGTTTATAATTTTTTTATTTACCTCTAATCTAAAATATGTTTTATATTTGGACTTGCTTCCTTCAGATTGTGACTTGATTTTTTTCTATTTGATCAAAGTTATAGGTATATTATTTTTTGGGAATAGAGATAGTTAAGAGATATCATTTCAATGATTACCTTTTTTCAAAGATCTGGCTACTAACATTGTTTGATAATATATGAGTCGTATAAAATTTACATTGAGATTTATTGTTAAACCTGAGATACTTAAACCTTTTGACATACTTATGTGTCTAATACCCTATACACAATAACAATATTTTGAAGTGCTATACTTTGCATTTTGTTTCACGAAAATAGGTGAATTTATAAAATCCTTTTTGCTAAATGCTGTCATGTGTCCATCTTTTTAATACCCTCCTTGTTCATTATAAGTGTCCTTAGCCATGCTGCCTAATGAAAGGTCCCTCAAATCAAGTCTGATTACTTCTCTAATGTTTTCCAGGCATGCTTGGTGATGAGCCTGGCATATGAAACAATTTCCTACAGTAATAAAACTAATTAAAGTAGGCAGTCATCCACATACCACTTTCTAATGAATTATAATAAGCTCATTAATCTCACCCACTCTTATTCCAGAAAGTCTATTGATAGGACCTGCATGTCAGAGTACAATCCTCAGCCTTAAAAATGGACAGCTATTGCAGATTCAAAGAAGATGCTCTAAATTTAAGTTGCAAAATCAGAAACAGCTGACTGATGTTTTAAAATGAAATGTTTAGTTTCTAAACTCTGCCCAGAGTTGGTATTGACAAGACCCTTTTCTATTTGAGCTCTACTGTAATTGATTTAAGAAAGGAAAAATGATTCATTGTATAATAATAACTCTTCAGAACCTTGAAGACTAAAATTGAAGGGTCCCATTCCGAATTTCCTCTGAGAGATCCTAGGACAATGATGAGTTGCATACTTGAGACGAAGTGATAAAAATGCAGCCCATTTCCTCTCGAGGGCTACAGTGTCTGTTCAAATATCAAACATAATAAAAAATACGTTTTTATTAGCTCTTCTCAATATTTTTTGTAGTATCTGGTGAAAGAACATAAGAAATATTATTCCATCCATATTAACTACATTTATTATAATTTGATGTTTTAAAAATATCAGTTTCTGTTCTGAAGATTATTACTGCTATGACACACATATGGATTTTTCCCTCAAGAAGTTAATTATAAATATACTAGAGGCCCTGTGCACAAATCTGTGCGTGGGTGGGGTCCGGCCATCCTGGCCCCAGTCAGTGGATTGGGGCCAGGCTTGTCAGGAGAAAAAGATGCTGCGAGGTTGGCCATCTGGCCTGTCAGGGCCACAATGGCCGTGGGGAGGGGCTGCGGGTTGATTGTGGTGGGGTGGATGTTCAGGGGCCAGCAAGCTGGGGTAGGGGCCATAGATGGTTGGCCAGCTAGTACTGCCCCTGATTGGAGTGGCAGGGCCAATCTGGGGTAGGGCTGGATGGGGGCAGGGGCTGCAGGAGGTTTACCAGCCAGTCCTGCCCCCTATTGGAGATGGTAATGATCAGGGGTGGGTCCAGCCAGGGGGAGGGGCCACATGAGGTTGGCCACTAGCCCCACCCCCAATTGGGTGGTTGGGTGGTTTGCTGGCTTCAGTGGGCGTCATAGCAACTGGTCATTCCAGTGGTTGTTCTGGTCACTGGCTATAGATAGATAGATAGATAGATAGATAGATAGATAGATGATAGGTAGATTTCAAAAGTAATATGGAATAATTGTAATAGTTTACATATAAAAAGGCATGCACTTTTTAACTTATAAAGTTAGCATTCAAACTTGTTATTTACATTCATGAATTTTTAGATAGTGTTTTACAATTCTTTAGAGGGGAAGAGGTTGGATAGTCTGTGACATTTCCTTTTGTAAAGCAAATGTTGAAAAGTCTGATTGCTTTGGTAGGTGAATGCGGTCACTGTCTCCCAATCTGGGATCAGCTATAACTGTGGTAGTCAGTTGCCATTGTACCTGACAATGGGTTGGTCTCATTGCTGTGAACAACAATTTAGGAGAGGGTGTTTGGTGCCAGTCTGTACAGGTTCCTCTGTTAGCTTTGAGGTCTTGAGAAAGTAGGTTATACATTTCATTCTGGATTTTCATGTGTAAAATGTAGGGAGTAGGCAAGGGCTGTGCATTCCAAAGTGCAACTGATAGTAAGTTTGGTGTTTAAGTAATTTTTAATACAATGAAAAAGAGAGTACTGTGTCAAATAAAACAATTTCCCTTTTTAATTTCATTACAATTTTCCTGAAATCAAGGAGAAAAAAATTCTTCTATCCTATATAATAAAAGCCTAATATGCTAAGTGTCTGGTCATCCAGTCATCCATTCAACCAATCAAAGCATATTATGCTAATGATATGCTAAGGCCACTCAACCACTTGCTCTGATGTGCACTGACCACTCAGGGGCAGATGCTCCAGCCAGTAGGTTAGCTTGCTGCTGCAGTCTGGCCAATCAGGACTGAGCGAGACAGGCTGGACATGCCCTGGAGCCCTCCTGCAATTCCTCTTGGCTGGCAAATCTCCAATGTCCCTCCTGGCCCCAGTGGTGCACCAGTGGGGTCCCTGGGTCTGTCCTGCACCCCCTTGCAATCCAGGACCCCTCGGGGGATGTTGGAGAGTTGGTTTTAACCTGATCTTATTTTTTTATATATATATAAAACTTGTATCACCTTGTAGATTACAGGAGACAAGAGAATTTGTTTCTAAAACAAGATGTTTCTAAACAGAAGAATTTTGCATGTAAAGAAGTCTCATTAAGAGAAGTAAAATTGTTAAAAGTTATCTCTAAGACAATAGAATTAAATGAGAGCTTTAGCAAAAATTTTATAGCTCCAATTGACCTTATTTTGAAAAGACATCCTTGTTCTAAATAGTCTTGCTCCAATTAGTAGCTCTAATTTACGGTATCTACTAAGAGCTAGCTATACATTGAATAAACTTTGGTAATGTGCTTTCATGTTAATAGGAAACATGACTCATCATGGTAACATCCAACATAAGTGTAAGGTTAATAAGTAATATTTATTCAGTGCCTGGAAGTCAGTCACTCCTTCTAAATGACTTACATGTATTAACACACTAGTCTTCATCATTAATTTTAATGTTTAAAACAACCATATACATTAAGCACTAATAATTTCCTCATTCTCCATGTGAGGAAACTGAAATCTCCCAATCTTAAGGAATCTGATAAAGGCCAAATAGCTGAGAAATGAAAATATTTTTTTGTGTGTGGTGGTTTCGTTTTTAAATATATTTGTATTTATTTCAGAGAGGAAGGGAGAGGGAGAGAGAGTGATAGAAACATCAGTGATGAGAAAGAATCATTGATTCAACTGCCGCCTGCATGCCCCACACTGGGACTTGAACCCTCATCCTGGGCATGTGCCCTGACCGGGAATCAAACTATGGCCTCCTGGTTCATTGGTCAATGCTCAACCACTGAGCCATGCTGGCTGGGCTGAGTGTGATGCTTTGATTCTGTCACTATCCAAGTACCCCATGCATTTCTATCCCTTACCATTCTCTGTTCCTTCACCTCCAGCAAGCCCTAGTTAACTTAGTCCTCTCAGTTCTCAATGGGAAACTTATTGCTTTCAACATTATACACCCAGTGTCCGGGCACATGGTAAGCATTCAAAAATATTTGTTGAATAAATGTATTGAAAGATTACTTAATCGGCCGAAACCGGTTTGGCCCAGTGGTAGAGCGTCGATCTGTGGACTGAAAGGTCCCAGGTTCGATTCCTGTCAAAGGGCATGTATATTGGTTGCGGGCACATCCCCGGTAGGGGTGTGCAAGAGGCAGCTGGTCGATGTTTCTCTCTCATCGACTTTTCTAGCTCTCTATCTCTCTCCCTTCCTCTCTGTAAAAAATCAATAAAATATATTTTAAAAAAAAGATTACTTAATCGATAAATTTCTGCTCTAAAATACAACTTTAAAAAATGCCTCTACACATAACCTCTTGCACGCTAAGAACTCACCTCCAGCACTTCCTGTTCTCTCTGTCTTACATAGTTTTCTCCTGAGAATTTGTCACCATTTCTGTTATTAATCTTGTATCATTTAGAAGTAGAACACTATGTTCTGTTGTCAGAATGTATAAGTTCAAATAAATAAAACTCCATTACTTATTTCTAGCTACTATTTAACTGTGACATTGAAAAATGTATTCAAAGGTCTCTGAGTTTGCTTTCTTATATGTATAATATATATGTTAGCAACTAACATATCTATCCAGCAGGATTATCATTATTATTATTTTATTAAATCTCACCTGAGGATATTTTCTCCATTGATATTTTTAGAGAGAGTGGAAAGGAGGGAGGGAGGGGAAGAGAGAAAGAGAGAAAGAGAGAGAGAAAGAGAGAGAGAGAGATGAGAGAGACATATCAATTGGTTTCCTCAATGTTGGACCAATCGGGGATAGAACCTGCAACCCAGGTCTGTGCCCTTGACCAGGAATGGACCCCAGACCCTTTGGTGCACAGGCTGACACTGACCACTGAGTGCACTGGCCAAGGCAGCAGCTGGATTATTTTACTGTCTAACATGAATGTGCCTAAAATACCTAAGAATGCTTAGCATATTTTAGTTTTCTTTTAATGAAAGAAGCAATGTAGCATCATATTGAAGCATTGGAGCCAAACAGACCTAATACTATTACTGGGTGATTCTAGAAAATTGCATGAGTTGTTTATACATTTAAAATAGTTTTTCAGTGCTTAATCACAAAATATAAGTTCCTAACACAGGGTTATTGGATAGGTTAAATGAGATAATTTGTTCAGTATGCTTGACATACAATTAAAACCAAATAAATGTGAGCTGCTTCTTTTAGTAATAATTCTTCTTTCCTTTATATTTTCTTTTATCCCTTTGGTTTAATATCTTGGGGGGAAAGGAAGACTGAATAATTTTATTAGACTATCTTCATGTAGTTCTCTCTAAAATATAAGCACCATTTTTGCCTGATAACAGTATGGCTCAAATTACATTATCTTGAACACTAAGCTGCTTAAAGTTACTACTTTAGGAAGTAGGAAATGTGGGTCTCACTGAAGTTAATTTGTTAGAATATGCATTTTACAGACCACTGGCAATTGGGAGACTGTGATAGGAAGAAGATTTATACTATATCCCTGTATTCATAAGTCCACGCGTAGAAGGAACCACAATTCAATTCAAGCACTGGAAAAAATATCGAAGACGATTAAATTGGAAGTAGGATGTGCATGAGTGCATGGATTGTTGCATTTCTTGTTGGATGATTGCAAGTAAGCCTTGCTGTAAAAGTATCTGAGAAGCAGAATTTATTGTAATCAGATTCTCCAATAAATGACAATATATTATTGGAAATGTATTCTTCTGGAAAACTAAACCAAACCAATGCACCAACAAGTAAAGGAGCCAAATCTATCATCCTCCAAACAAATACCCCAGAGATTATGTACATTTTATTTTGGGTTTGTTTGTTTGTTTTTAATTTTGTCTCACATTTGGTAAGGGAACAGTTTTCTGCAATGAAGACAGTGAACTTCCTGTGGGATACCACATTTAATCTACAGGAGACACTGCACTCCCAAGATTCCTGATCCCTTAGAGATAGGGTTAGAGGTCCTTTTGACATTTAAAAACTCTTTATTAGACCATGTTGAATTAATTTGCAATTATGTATTTAGAAGTTAATGCTATGGTAAAGATTATTTCAGATACTAGTTGAACATTTTTCTAGAGGAATTTGGAGACAATTTACAATTTAAGGCATTGACTACTAGCTTAGTTAAAATATTATTATCTCCCCCCTCTAGTATTGTCAAAGCCTTTTTACAGGTCCTCACTTCCTCTATTACAACTCTATCCCCGCCTCTTATTCTCCCAGTCAATCAGTCTCTCAGCTTTCTGTAAAGATTATGTCCTATTCCTACTGAAAACCTTCGTCCTTAAATCAAGACTAAAAACCTCCATTCCCTTTGTCCTTAGGATAAAATCTAAGAAACACAAATGATATGGCTTGTTTTACAGCACTGTTAAGTGCCATTTTGTCCCTTTTGTCCTTTACGTCATCTATACTAGAAATGTTTTATGTTCTTGAACTCTCTGTGTTCCCGTTTATTTAGCTTAGTCCAGCAGTCCAGGAGTGTTTTGGTGTTTTCTTTTCTTTTCCCACAGGAAGACCATAGTCATCCATCAGATCTCAGCTTAAACATTATTTCACTGAAAAAGACTAGATTATGTTTCCCTAAAACCTAGTAGTTCTCTTCCATAACATCATCAAACTGTAAAAAAACTGTTCCTTTTGCTAAAGAGCATATACATCCTTTTTTTTTTTTTTTTAATCTTATTTGCTGTTGTATTCTCAATCCTTGGACAATAGTTAGCATTTAACATTTACTAATTTCTAAAGGAACTGACTAAGCCCTGACCAGTGTTCGGTTAGTCAGGCCTCATCCTGTGCACCGAAAGGTTGCTGGCTTGATTCCTGGTCAGGGCACATGCTTGGGTTGCGGGCTGGACCCCTGCGGGGTGTGTGCAGAGGCAGCCCGTTGATATCACATTGATGTTTCTCTTTTCTCCATTCTTCTCCCTCTAAAAAACAATAAACTATTTTTTTGAAAAGATAAACAAAAAATAAAACCCTACTGAATGAAATGTATTTAAAATAATGAGTTATAAAATTACAAATCCATATGAGACTTTCCTTAAGGATTATGGACATAAACTTACAATATCAGATTCTACCTCATTGATCTCCTCCCCAAATAGACATCACTCCTTGATATAGAACCTGCCAGCTGAAAAATGCCTGATACTCCCTTGGATTTAGGCTTAGTTGTGTGACCCATGCTTGGCCAATGGGCTAGAGGGGAAAATATTTCATGGGATGAAAAAGACACTGGTGAGGAAAAAGTATTCTTCCCACTATTACATCCAGTTGATTGAAAATTTGCTTTTCAAACCTATGTTTGTGTTCTACAACTGTAAACGGTCACACCTAAAAGCAATGCCGACCCTTTGAGGATGAGTGAGTATCTGGATCTTTGATAATGTTATACTATTGAATTAACTGAGGCTGGAACTACCTACTTCTGGTCATCTTGTTTCATGAGATAATTAACATCTTTTCTGTTTAAGCCACTTTTATTTATGTATCATTTTACTTATTTTCAAAACCACCCTAACTATAAGAGAGATGCCCCCTGGACTGACTTTCCCTGAGTCCCTGTTACACTGTTAGTCATTATTATCTTGTGGAGTAACAAGTCTAGGTTTGTCTACTAATCAATGAGGACAAATTGCTTCTCTAATCTGAGTGTTACCCTTTCTCAAAAGGAAAATGGGCTGGAATCCCAAAAAAGTAAGCATAGACATTAGTATCATTTTCTACTTCCCTTCTAAATGATCTCTAAGAATATTTTAGGTTCATTAATGATCCTCAAAAGAATTAGAGAGAAATGCTGAGATAGTAGAAGCAGTACAAATATAGTCATTTATTTTTATTGTGCAAGCACGCTGCATGCTCTAATGAGGCAGGATAGTAAGAAGCTCAGAAAATTCCTTGGCAAGTAGAATGGGGAAATTGGAACAAATAGCTGAACAAAGTGACACAGCATTTGCAGCCAGATGCAGAAGGTCACCTCCCCAGGGAAAAATCTAGGCCTCAGTGGTATGTCAGCTCCAGGCCCAGAAAAGCAGCAAAACCAGGTGGGTGACACCAGCACCAGCTGCAATGGCTAACAACCCTGAAGCTGACCAATCATTCAAGACCATGACCCTGAAAACTGGTGAATATTCTGTCTACTGAAACCTTCTCCTGAGTCCTCCTCTAAGAGTCCAGCATACAAGAAAGAAAGAAAAGACCCTCAAGTCAAAGGACCCAGCACACACTCTCCCTCTATGGAGCACACCTGTGCCTTTCCTTTCCCTCCTCTTCTTTCCCCTCAGCCATGCATCTCCTAAACTCTAAGGGACCCCTTAAGACTTGCAACCAGAGGAGCAATGGACCTTGGCAGCTCATCCCAGGCTAACCCTCTAAACCTGTCTCCAAGGCCCTCTTTTCTCTGACTTCCCAATGAGCGAAAGCAGCCCCACCTCAGCTCATTTCCTTCCTATTACATTTTTAGAGAGAGACAATGCAGACCAACCTGGGCTCTTTTCTTGCTTCTTCTATGCCAGCTGCATGTAGCTCGCAAACCGCAATTTACCAACCACTGTTCTATGCTAAGCAGTTCCACTGTTCCCAGCTTTAATAAACATACCCTCATAGTTACCTGAATATATGCTATGAAGGCTTCCCTGCATAAAGTCAAGAACCCACATACTACTGGCTGGCCCTAGGCAGATCCACTAGACCAAGTCCCCTGTCCAGTAACACTAGGGAAATCTGAAAACTGTCCATGACTGATATCAAATGTAGAGCAGGGGTGAAGGATGTTGTTATCTAGCATGATTTTATTTTATTCAAAAGTTGAAGGTGGGATCCAATGGAGGGAGAACTATTTCCATCCAATTAACTCCATCTATAAGAAAGGAGGCAGGCATAGGATAGTAGGCTATTACATATTATTGATAGTCTTTCAAATTAGTTTGTTAAAATAATAACTATGTATGTTCTGTAAACCAGACAGACAGTCAGGAAGGCTCCTTGCCCAAGAATGCTACTTTTTTTTTTTTTTTTTTACTTTATTGACATACTTTGTAAAGGTAACCTAAATTCACTGAGGTATCAACATTTTTATGAATCTGTAATCTTCATAAGACCATGAATTCTTGGAATTAAGAATAGAAAACATATGCCTCATAATGCTTTTATTTTCTATAGAACAAGACACTAAGCTCAGCTCAGAAATTAGTCAGTCATCAAACATGCAATGTGTGGATTTTCTTTAAATGTAAATATAGCTGTGGAATCTTGGCTACTGGGGCTTCTCTGAGGCACTCCACTCTCCTGTAAAATCTTAGTGATACCACCTAACTCACAGGATTTCTGTTAGATCTAAACTAATGAAATGAAGGCTATAAATCCCATGGAACTGAATGGGTAATCTTTTCATATTTTTTTCTAGGAGTTGAAAGATTTTTTGGATAAAGTATGGAATATAATAATTAATTTTTTTACTTTTATGAGGTTGAAGAAAATAGGTGTTTTGTACACATTTTTCAGTGTTCTTTAAAATTATATTTACATATAATATGCAATCTTGGCTTTAGATATTAGGTAAAATAAAAATTTCTGCATTTTTCTGTTTTCTATAGCTATTGTCTACAATAGGAAATCATGGTTTTTGTTATTGAAATATCAACAGTCTTTTATTTTAGCTTTTTTTTTTATAACTTTTGTTTTGCCTTGAGCAAGTTACTTATCTTTCCCTTTCTATTTTCTATTTCAATTTATTTATGAAAGATAGAAGGATTGCAATGTACCTTACAAAAAAGATAAAACCACATTGAAAAGAATGGTGAAAAGTAAAACAATGTGTTAAATGCCAGATATGGCAACAGAAATAAAAAAACAGCAATATATCTATGATAAAATAATACATTAGGAGTAAGTGATTTTTTAAAAATATATTTTATTGATTTTTTACAGAGAGGAAGGGAGAGAGATAGAGTTAGAAATGTCGATGAGAGAGAAACATTGACTAGCTGCCTCTTGCACACCCCCTACTGGGGATGTGCCCGCAACCAATGTACATGCCCTTGACCGGAATCGAACCTGGGACCTTTCAGTCTGCAGACCGACGCTCTACTGCTGAGCCAAACCGGTTTCAGCAGGAGTAAGTGATTTTAATAGTGTGAAAGGTAGTAATAATTATTTATTGATAAGTTTATTATTAAGTATTCAGATATAAATCGCAGATATACATGTATATATATTATTTTAACTTTAAATTTTAGCCTAATTATATATATATATATTTTTTTACTAAATAAAGGCACAAAGGACAGTAGATGGTTTGCCCATCCATTCATTTAATTGATATTTACTAAATTCTTCCCCTGTGAAAGTTACTGAACTAAATGATTTGTAATATTTATAGATAAAATATGGTACCTGACCTCAAAGAGGTTATATTTAATAGGGAATTAAGATATATAAACAAATAACTCTATTAAGGTTCTCTTCCTTAGTGTAGAAACAAATGCAAGGAGAACAACTTTGAGATCAATGAAGAAATCTAACAAAATGCAAAAGTCTGATTGAAATCAGTAACAATGATAATTGAGGAAAGGGAATGAATTAAAGGATTTTTGGGGTGAGAAGGGAGATTGTCAGTTGTTTATGGAATGTGAAGAAAGATAAGTCAAGGAAAAGGACACTTGGTTTCACTTGCAAGTCTGGGGCCTATGGGTACAGCAAACATGAAACAGTCAAACTTCCTGCATGATAAACATAAAAACTCACAATATTCACCCCAGATATTATTACCTAATATATCACTTCCTGCTTTCAAGGTGAAAAAAATTACAGGGCATGATCAAGGTAGAAAAAAAACACAATCTGCAGAGAGAAATCAAGTCACTGAAGCAGACATATATATAACATAGATTTTAGAATTGTTAGACAAGGAATTTAAAATAATTATAATTAATATGTTAAGGGTTCTAGTGGAAAAAGAAACAACATGCAAGAACAATTGGGCAGTGGAAAGCAGAGATGGAAACTCTAAGAAAAAAATCACAAGGAAATGTTACAAGTCAAAAGCACTGCAACCGAAATGAAGGATGTCTTTGATGGGCTGGCTTATCAGTAGACTAGACTGCTGAGAAAAGAATCTGTGAGCTTAAAGATATGTCTACTGAAACACAAAGAGAAAAGCATGAATTAAAAAATAACCAAATATCCAGGAATTCTGAGATAATTTCAAATAATATAAAATGTGACTAACCCGGGTACCAGAAGAAAAAAGAAGGAATGGAGCAGAAGAACTGTTTGAAGGAATAAACGCCAAGACCTTTTCATAATGAATGGCAGGCACCAAGTCTCATATCCAGGAAGCTCACAGAATTCCAAACACGATGTAAGTTAAAAATCAACACCTGTACATACAATATCGAAACTGCGAAAAATAAGCAAGCAAACAAAAAAACAAGAGAAAAGTTTGGAAGAATTCTGAGAAAGAGAATAATGTACTTACAGGGAAAATAAGTAAGAAATACAATGGACTTCTCATCAGAAAGCATGCCAGAAGATAATGAGGCAAAATACTTAAAAGTGCTAAAAGAAGTTAAGGATGAGCCAGGATTCTTGATCAAGTTATAAAAGAAATTACATTATTAAGACCAGAAGTGTAGAAAAAAATAACATGTTACCCCTTGGGGTGAGGAACTTTGATTTGAAACTTTGAGTCTGACACACCCGGGATATAACAAGTGTAAGTCTCCAGGAGGCAATTAGAAATTTGGCTCAAGATTTCATAAGAGGAGGGGTATGGGATAGATGATAAATACTGAAGTGCTAATTTATAGGTAGTTGCTGAGATGAAATATTTAAGGGAAGTTGGGAGAGAGCTTCAGATGGAAACCTGAAAAAATATATAATAACTTTTAAAGAACAAAATGAAAGAAAAAATGTTAAGGCATTTGAAAAAGTATCATACTATGTAGCAGCAGAAAATGCTGGTGCAGAAGTCCAGCCGGATGTTTTATTGCCAAACCTAAAGCATAAATCAGGCTGAGGAATGGGAAAAAAAAAAAAGACTACTTAACACTGATGAGAGCAATTTTAATTAAGTAACGAGTGGAAACCAGCTTTCAGAGGCAGGAAGATTGATCATTTATTAGTTATTTATTCATTTGCCAGCTAAATTGCAAATGAGGGTGTGGATTCTATATGCAGTTCCTCTTCCAAGAATCTCATTAATAACTGGAGGAGAGAGTCGGGAACAGAAGCCAGGAATTACAGAATGCGTGATGTTGCTAGTTTGTTTGAGGAAACTTAATCTAGTTTAAAAACTAAGAGACTTAGTAGAGAAGATGTAAACTCACTCACTCTCATTTAGAGGGCTTTCGCCTTAAATGAGTAATCTGAATGGAGTGAACAAGTGTGTAACCTTTCCCAGCCTGCTTATGATTTTATGTGCAGCCAACTCTGAACAATTCCAGGAAAACCCGTCTTTTTCCCCATCATCCTGGATAGTGGAAAGTGTTTTCCACATGAGGACAATTTATGGCACACTGTGACTACAATAAGCAAAATTAGACTCTTTATCAGCAGTGCATATGCTTTTTAATATAATCTGGGAATCATTCCTTTTTCAACTGATTTTCAATAACATGTTCCAAAGAGTGAAGTTAGAAAACATGAAAAGAGATGGGTTCCAATTCACACCTCCATTGGGTCTGAATCATGGAGGGGGAAAGCAGGGAGGAGGAGACTGAAAGTCTTTGAAAAGCTCCCTGGATGATTTAGGTAAACCAGGTGATTTAGGTAAATCTCCATTCACTCTCTGCTGAAAGGTGCCTATGTAGTTTGCTAACCATGTACTTCAGTATTGGCTTCCTCCAAGATATAGTTTTCTTTTCTTTACTTTTTATTGTGTTGTAATCCTGTGACTTGACTGGCTCCCTTCTTATGATGTGAGACCTTGCACAGCTGGGCAAATTTAAAGTAGCGATGGAAGAACAGCAATCATATTTAAATTCACAGTAAAGTGAACATAAAAGTCTATTACTTTCAAGATAGTATAATACCATTAAAGTGCAAATCTCTCAATGTGACAGGCTCAGAATAAAGACGTCATGAATTAAAGTTACAATTTCTGTGTTCAAGCAAAAATAACTTGACAATAATTGACAGAAATAAGGCACCATTCACCTTTACAATATGTTGCTGTCTATGTAAATCTTGGTTCAATGCCATTTAAAATTGTAAGTTAAAGTTGTACACTTTCATAAATTGCCATTTTTATAAATTTTACAATTGTAACATTCTAGTAGATTTTAAGTAACTTTTTAGAACTGACAGTTCTTGTATACTTTCTTAAGCTTCATTAGCAAAATGCTTATTGTTTCTCTGTGCATAAAGATACTTAGTGGCAAAACGATTTAAAGATGCCATGCTTTACCTGCAGGAGCTTATAATTTAGCCACTTTTCTCCATGTTTTTTGGTGTCTAGTACATGGTCAGGCCATTCTAAGTTGGTGGGTATTTATGGGGGCGGGTATGTAAAACTATTTCCAGATTTTATCTCTTCCCTGTTTACTAAAGGAAATTTTGGTCTTGTCTACTTAATTTCCCCCCTCCCTGGCAGATAGAAGGGCCCTTGGCTCCTATCCTAAGCAAGGTAAGCAAGGGCTGTAAGGATGCTTGGGGGAGAGAGCAGCCAGGGAGTATCAGGGAAAATGGCAGAGAAGAGAGAAATACGTAGTACAAATTGTTCTTACGAACTTTATGTTCTAGTCATGTTGTTCAGATGCACATATAAAGATCTCCGGTCACTTTGGAACTCTTTTATGGGCCTGGAATCATTTCTTTTGAAAACAGTATTATTCTGAGGCTATATTATGTGTGCCATGGATTCACTAGGTCCCATGATTGCTCACTATCTTTGCATAAATATTTTGTTTTTCATATATATATATATTTTTCTAGGATATAGCACCTTTAATATTGCAAGCACATTACTGAAAATTTAGAAAATAAGAAAATTAAAATCATACATAAACCCACAACCATAACAAAATAATTGTCATAATTTTGTGTATTTTCAGATTTGTGACAAGTATGTATTTAATTTATTTATTTAAAAATGTATAATTTTTTCATTTAACCACAAGGATTTTGTAACCATCATTCTTTAAAAACTGCAGATTATTTCATTTAATAGATTTACCATCATTTAAATAATAACCATTTAATTGTTGTATACTTAGGTTGCTTTCAACATTTAGACATTCTCATAATGGACATCTACAGTATGGCTGCTAATTTTTAGTCTTCAAGAATGTCTTCTTTTAATTAGCAGCACTGGGATGGGATGAGGATGGGTGTGGGTATCAGGGCATTTATTTACATTTTCTCCCATGTCTGGAGGTGATATTTTTTTAATAAAACTTTGATTATATGTGAAAAGGAATCTGAACTATTGCCCCGTGAACTTCATCACATACTGATTAGCAAGGTGAATTGGACTTGGATGTGATGGACTTGTCTACACATTTTGATGAACCTCAAGTTGCAAGGATGCGGTGGTGCTTCCTAACGGGCTGCCCTGGTGTCTGCAGGAAAGTCCACAATGGGAAGTTTTGGGATTCATTTAGATGCTTAGGTGATTGTGACATAAAGGCAAAAGTACTGCATCAGATACAGACGTGCATAGATACATGCACCTCTTCATTTGCTCAAGAATCAAGTAGTGACTAAATGTGCAAGGATAAGGATATACTATGTTTATAACAAAGAATAAAGAATTACTGTTATGCTAGATATGCTGGTAAGTCCAAGGCAGGTGATGCCCCTGGTGGTTAGTGTGCTCCCATAGAGGGAGTGCCACTCAACCGGAAGCTGGGCTCACAGCTGGCAATCCCAGTGGCAATGGCAGCAGCGCTAAGGATGTCCCACTGCTGGCTTAGGTCTGCTCCCCGGACTGTGAGAGGGTGAAAGTTGGACTGAAGGACCTCCTCATGTACATAAATTTCATGCACCGGGCTTCTAGTTTATATATGATCTATATGAAGGTGTAGCAGTTGAATTTATGATGTGTATGTATTTGATTCCTAGGTCTATTGTAAGAAACTATCACAAACTAAGTAGCTTTATCACTAGAGATTTACTAGTATTGTCTTACAGTTTTAGAGGCCAGAATTCCAAGAGAAAGGTGTCTACTAGAACAACTATGCCACTTTTGAAGGCGTTAGGGAAGGATCTGTTCCTGGTCTCATTCCCAACTTCTGGAAGTTCCTTGGTTTGTGATAGCATAATTCCAATGCTCAGGTGGCATTCTCCCCATGCTCATTTCTTAGCGTCCAAATGTCTTCTTTGTAGTATGACACCCATCTATTGGGTTAGAGGCCTACAGTATTCCAGTATTTTCTTATCTTAAACCAATTACATCTGCAATGACGGATTTCCAAACAAGGCTGCATCCTGAGGCACCGGGCAGCATGTGACTCTGAGGGGAAACAGTCTAGTCTTAACAGTCTGTTAAATAGTTCAAGTTTTTTTTTTTTTTTAGAAACCGAGTATTTTCCATTAAAGTACCATCAACATAATATTATTTCATTTCTTTCTGTTCATGTATATTTCTCTGCCAACTAAAAGCTAATATTTTCTCCTATAAAATTGATCTCATCTCTTAACACTTGAGGAGTTTCCTTCCTTTATTTATTTCTTCTTTCTCCTGTGTTTTTAACTTCTCCCTTCTGGCTGAATTGTTCCCATCAGTCTTTATGCCAGTTCAAGCCCTTCCATCTAAAACATGCGCGCGCGTGCGTGTGCGCGCGCGCACACACACACACACACACACACACACACACACACAGGGACCCCATCTCAGCTACTATTCTTCATTTCCTGGAAGGGGCTTGCATTTTGATAAGTACATAATTGTACTTTAGTTTAGTTCTCAGCCCACTGTACCCTGGAATCTGTTTCTAACACTTATCAGTAAGTGGCTTACTTTTTAAGGAGCCCTTATTTTTACTTTATCTGTGTTACAACTATATCATCAACCTCGCTCTCCTTCTTAAAGGTATTTCTTCTATGGCTATTCTAACACCATGCTTTCTTTGTTCTTGAACTGGTATGTTGCAGTTTTCTTCACCTTTTTCCTGTTATTTATTGTCCACTTCATCAATATACTAGTGATTCCCAAACCTCCATTTGCTGACCAGAACTTTCTCTTCTGAGCCCCTACCTACAAAACCAGTGCATATTATATTTCTTCAGCTGGATGTTACAACTCGTCTTTTCCTCATCTTAGATTCTTTCACCTCAAATTGTATTTGCTCTCAATAGGAGTGAGCAGTAATTGCATTCACCCAGAAGATCTGCCAGAAACTTAGTGTGATTCTCGACTCTACTCTCATTTTTCCCCTCCCACTCTTAAGTTTTGTAAGTCTCCCACGGCTGAAATTAAGGTATTAGCCAGCTGCATTCTGGGATCTCTTCCAAGCCCATTTTTGTTATTGGGAGAATTTAATTCCTTGGCATTATAGGTTTAAGGCCCCATTTCCTTGCTGGCTATTAACTGGAGGCTTCTCATATCTCCTTAAAATGTGTCTTTCTTCTCACAGAGACTCTCTCAATCTTCAAAACAGCTTTCCTGAGTCAAGTCCTTCTCATGCTTTGAATATCTTTGACTTCATTCTTACATGATTCTTGGGGGTTCATTTGACTATATTAGACCCATCCAGATAACTTACCTATTTGAAAGTCAACTGAACATAAAACATAAAATAGGCATAAGAATGATATCTTGTCCTATTCACACATTCTGGAGATGAGGGCAAGTGAACTTTGTGGTGCTGTTTTACAGTTTCTACCTATCACAGCCCAGCTGTGATTGTTTTCTTTATATATATTTTTAATTAGTCTATGGGAAGAAAAGTACCATGATCCCCATTAATGAAGAAAATAGGAACTCCAGGAAATAATATAAACTACAACTGAGATCCAGTGGTTTTGTAATAATGCAGACTTGAGTTTATATAATTCAATAATGATTATTTCTAATTTGATAGTATTAAAACACCAAAAAATTTGGTAACACCTCCCTGGTTGTAGAGAGCCCCTGGGAAGGCACATGGTCATTTCTTTAATTATTGTCAGCTGAGTCCAGTGGTGTTGGCAGAGCCATCTTCTGGAAATGCACCATGCCAGAGGCAGGTATGTTGTCAGCCTGGCCCTTAGCTCAGGTGCCAGGGGGTGGGTTTCATTATTTAAGTTTAGCCAGGCACAAGGAAGGGACACAATTATCCAGGTTCAGCCAGGAGTGACAGCTACATAGAAGTCACAAGAATGAAGAATTATAGCTTGATCTTTAACCATGATTTCACACAATTCCTTTTTCTTAAACTCTAGTAAAACTTCCTGGAATCATACTGTATAAAATTATCGCACTGCACCAGTTCTGGGTCACTGTCTCTCCATCGGAGGGCCAGTTGTCCCACCTGGTCCCAGTTTTTTCTACTGTCTCTGTGTCTCTTTCATTTTCTCAATCCCCTGTCGCCCCTACTCAGGACTCCTGCCAGCCCTCCAGCCAAGCTGGATGCGGTTAAGAGAGAAATACTTATTCCTGGTAAAGATAATTATCCACTGACATATATGTGAAGTATTTGGGATTATTTCAGTAAATTGTATTTTCTCTATCAGTAATTTATTTATTCAAAGTCACACAGATAAGTTGTAATACAACAAAAATTCCAATAACGTATTCTCTGCCTAGATTGAGAGAGAGAGAGAGAGGCAATATGAAAAATATGGCTAGATTTGTAGTTTTTTCTTCTACAGTAGATGAAAGTTTTGGTATAGTTTAGTGTCATTCAATTATAATCTGAATCTTTGAATTTCTATAACCTTTTAGCCAAAATTTTGATTTTTGATGTAAGTTAATCATGCATTCAGGCACAGTATGTAGGCATTCACAATATAAACAACCATTCAAAAGTATATCTACTAGTACTTCACAAGTTAAAAAAATATACTTTTCCCTAATTCATATATAGGCCATCTTAGAAGACTCCTGCTTAACAATGTACATATAATGAGTACCTGAGATACTACTGTGTATGCTATTGTTATCCATTGGTGCTCTAAACAGAATAAAGCATAATTTTTACTTTTTTCCTTAATATCTAACACTGGTTTGTGTTTTGTAGCTGTGAGCTGTAGCTTCAGCTAATGTTCTTTGCTTTTTTGCAGCTTATTTTTCCGACCACCCAGACTCCCTAAAACCACTACTTACATTAAGTCACATTGTCCATAATTCCTGTACAGCATATAATGTTGAGCTCTCTGCTTTACCCCATCTTTAGAATTTTACAATTATGCCAGAATCCTTGATAAACATCCCTAAAGCATTACGAACCATATTTCTGCATTCTTCATCATTGTCACAATTCAGCAGCACCCCATAAAACAGGATACTACAAAATATTTAGGATCTGCTAATATTATGATGTCCTCCTTTGGAGTTTCTGACACTCCTTTATTAACACATAAAACTAAAATGGCTTTACCATCCCTTTATTATGCAAAATGTACACATGTATTGCCAGGCAGTGCCTAATATTACCACACCTTCCTTCCCTCCATCTGAATTGGCATAAATGTTCCAGGCTCAAGAGCTGGCTCAGCTCTTGCCCCAGAAGGATGGCAGAAAGGCAGGACCATGCAGGACAGAATAACAGCAAACTAGAACCATAGGGGGCAGTTTATGAATGGCTAGCTAGATGTAACTAGATAGGTTCCTCTGGGGCTCCCTGAGGACCAACTAATATGAATAATTTCAAGAGCTCTGGGGCATACAGTCTGTCCTTAGTTGCTTAGTACCTGGGCTGGTGGTACATAATGGGCCTGGAGTGGCAGGGCCCAATAGGGAAGTGTTTGGGATGTGGACCTAATCCCTTGTTCAAGAAGAGGAACTGGCCTCTGCCAGATTCTTACAGCTGGGTCTAGACAGCATTTTAAACAAAACAAAATAAAGCAACATTTCTAGGTGGGGAATGGTAGATGTGTGATTTTTTTTTATTACATTTTATTAACAGAAATTAAGTTTGTACTCTATTACTTAAAACACGAAAAGCAAGTAAACATGCCTTCATAACAGGGACTTTTAAGAGGGTGTTTTTAACCATTTTATTTTATTTTTTCATATATAGTATATATATCACTTAAACAATTGCTTGCTTTGCTTAAGAAATAAGGTATTAAAAATAAATTAGGTATAATGTAGTTATTTTGTCTATCTTCTGTGGGAGAAAATAATGCTGGTATCAGAAAATCTCAGAACCTCTTAAGGATGCGTCTTTCCCCGTGAACTTTGTATCAAGCAAGTTCAGTGGGACAATATGAATTAATATTACTTTTATCACTTTTGACTTTCTCTGGAGGAAAGCTCATTGTTGAAGAGATTATAAAGATGTTTATGTTTTCAGTGTGATTCATAATTGATTTCCATGAAACCCAGGGGTTTAAGAAATCAGGAAACTAAGCTGTGAAACCTACCAACTCATTCTAAGACCCTGAGGCCTTTGTTTCATATCCTTATATCTGAAAATTATCTACCATCATTTAAAAACTTTAGAAAATGAAATACAGATGTTTGCTTTTAAATTTTAATTTACACAAATTAAACTGTATGAAAAAAAGAACTGAAAATTTTGAATGAATATTTTTATAAGAATCATGACAGGTTAACATGCTATTTTTTTATTGTACAGAAAAAGATAAGTAAAATGGAGTACATTATATTAGATGAGTTATGCAACACCATCTTTTCTTATTAATTCAGTAAAGGGTATCTAAGAGGGCTCTAATAACTTGGAATGACAAGCTCAAGGTCTCCTGGAACAGTTTTAATATCTTGGCAAATTTCTAAGTATAGGCTAATGTTTTTAAGTATTCAAAAAAGGATAGGAATACATTAAGTAATGAACACAATTTAAGGGTCCTGGTATTATTAATGGTTTTCTTTTTCTTGACTTTTGCTTTAACTGTCTTTTCTGTTTCATTTTATACCTAAAGCCCTACTTGGCATAGAATTATATAATTTTGATTAAGAAATTGGTCAAGAAATATTATGATAGCAAAAAAGAAATTTTGTACATGAAAGTGTTTATAAATTATAAAGCTCTTATACAATTATGACATTGTTGTCATTATCTTCTGAATGATGGAAATCAGTAAGAAGTCTTAAGATTTCATAAGAGTAATACTTGCTTTAAAAATTATGCTGATAGCCGAAAGTGGTGTGACTCAGTGAATAGAGCGCTGGCCTGCGGACTGAAGGGTCCCAGGTTCGATTCCGGTCAAGGGCATGTACCTTGGTTGCGGGCACATCCCCAGTGGGGTGTGTGCAGGAGGCAGCTGATTGATGATTCTCTCTCATCAATGTTTCTAATTATCTATCCCTCTCTTTTCCTCTGTAAAAAATCAATAAAATATATTAAAAAAATATTATGCTGATATATCCAAACAATCTTGTATTTAATTGCTTGAAAAAACATAGACAATATAATATTGTGAGGAGGGATAATGTCATGTTTTCTGACTTGATTTACAAACAAAAAAATACATTGCTAAGATACTCACTTGGAACACATTTTGAGCAGCTATTATGCCTTTTTAAATTTTATCTTTCTATGAAAACTATATTTAAGAAAAAAAGCACAGTGTACATCAATGTAGTATTAGTACATCTCTTAAATGTATAGTCAAATCTAGGATATAGAATATCTTTTTATTTAACTTAATGCAGGAGGAGAGGATGGATGGAGGCAGAAGGGGGTACTTGGGGGACAAATTGTGATGGAAAATAATAAAATAAAGGTAGAAAAAATAAATGGAAAGAAACTTAATGTTACAGTGTCATATAGCAATTATTGATATTGAAATGCTTTGCATATTTTAATTGTTTTATACTAAATAATAATAAAAATTAGGGTCCTATTTTTATTGACCTTGCTTTCAGTATTTGAAAAGCAATTTCTCATATAGTCCTGTTTATGTTGCAATAGCCTACTACTTTAAAACTAAGTTAACATAAGAATTATGAGGTCCATTATTTAGAAAGAGCTGCAGAATATTGATAATTTATTAATATTTTTGTACGCTCTAAAGTCTGCCTTGCTGTCCTCTCCTCTCCTCTCCATATTTCTATTTCTTTTATTTCCTTTTTTCCCCACTTGTTCATAACATTATGTCATTGTATACTTGGATAGAGTTGCCTGTTTCCATTTAATCCTTTGACCTTTTTATTGATAAGCATAAGGGCTTTACTTTATGACTTACATACTGAGAGATGAACAAAAGTCTATAAATAGAGAGTCATGATGATTCAATACCAGATTTAACTTGCTTTTTTTTACTTGTAGCAAAGAGTTATATTTATAATTTTACCTGAGGAACTATGGGGAGGTTTGTGAGTTATAAATGATTTGATTTTTTTTAATCTGCATTTCTAATTTCAGTATATGATCACTTTCAAGGTGATTTACAGATTGTACATATTTTTAATTTTATGGCACCTGTTTTCTTTTTATACACTGGTCTTAAATAAAAAAGTGATCCTAATTCCAGGCAAAAATAAATTATAAAATATATGGGACTGAAGTCAGCTCCAGGACAAAATTCCCAAATATACGTGTATCTGGCTCTTGTCAAATTTATAAAAGTACAAAAATCAGATAATTTGTAAAGAATTTTTATATTTGTATTTCTGAATCTTTAGTAGTTTATATAGTGAGAACATAAATATTCTTTTTATGCATCAAATTATCTACTTGAAATTTACACTAAATACAGCATAACTTAAATATCAAAATCATAAGTAAATCACAACATATTTTATTTTTAAAATTAGCTCCATACATTTTTATAAAACTATAATGACTCAATTTACATGAATTCTAATAATTTGAAGTTTGTCTGATAATCTCTATAATCAATCATCCCATAGTTTAGTAGCTAAAAACTATACTTTTGTTTTCATAATTTTTATGAAGTCAGGAATTTGAAAATGATTCTACTCAGGTAGTTATGGTGAGATACTGGCAGGAGCTTTTGTCACTTGAGTTGGTTGTGCAAGATGACTCACTCTCTCGGCTGGCAGTTAATGCTGGGTGTCCTCTGGCAGCTCATACAATGCTGTTGATGGGCGCATGACTGGTGGGTTCTTTCTGCAAGAGAATAAACTGAGAGCGAGCCCTCAGAGACCCACTGTGCAAGCTGAAAGGTCTTTTCTGACATAACCCTGGAAGTCATGCAGAGTTACTTGCATTGCATTCTATTGGTCAAGCAAGTCAGTTAAGACCATCCCAGGTCTAAAAATAATTAAACTCCATCCTTCAGCCGTAATAAATTCAAAGGATTTGTAGCTATCTTCAATCTACCATGTTACGAGTTTCATATTTATGAATGATTATTGAATTAGGAAGTAATTGAATTTTAGCCCTAAAAATTAATTACCCTGCAATGAAACAGAGGATGCTATATTTATTAAATTATGGTTTCCCTATTTGTGAATAATACCCATTGAAATAAATACAAGGTTACATTGGTTACATTAGCCTTCATGTTAATGGAATGCCCTTCTTATGAAAACCAGGAATGTTAAAATCCAGTTAATTCTACACATCGATATGATTTCTAATTCAATATATTACCCTGCCAAATGTGTCCTAGAATTTTGCAAATATAGTGAGAATATTGAGGGAAATTGCTGTCAGCCTTCATCTCAGAGTAAGAATTACTCAAGGGCTTTCAATTTTGCACTAAAAACAAAACTCTAGATAACTAATATTTATTTGTAAAGTCATTAATTGGTAAGGTTTTAAAAAATGGCTTCCAATGGCATATGATAGTTAATGTGTTACCCCATAATTAAATGCAAAGGATATGTTAGCACCTGTCTGATTTAAAGCTGTGAGATTCTGAACTTCTTGAAAAAGTTCCCCAGGAGTGAAATCACATAATTGTGAGAAGTGAAAGTTTTTTGGAAGACCAACTATCTTTGCAATTTTTATTAGTTAAAATATAGATAAATATTTCATTTTAAACTAATTAATCAACAAAATATAAATTAATATACAAAAATGTTGATAACTAATCAACAAAAAGTTATTGTAGTAGATCCAGGCTGAGTCTCAGATCCCCTTCCAGTGAAGGACTCACTGCCTGGCTGCAAGTCCTGTGGTTAGCTGACTGTTCTAGCTATTAGTCCTGTAGGGCCTGCCTCAGCTGAAGTCAAGTTTATCTGAGACAATGAGTAAAGTAACAACAGCTGAGATCTAGTTCCCTGGAGATTTCGCCTAACCTATGGCTGAAAAGGAGGCAGTAGTTTAAGAGCCACCCACGCTCTCTCAACCCGGAGTTCTTCTGAAGGGCAGCGTTGGCTATGGAGCCTCTCCTTCAGTGGGCAGAGGATATGTGAGGTAGGACTCATGGCCCAACTAAACTTCTGCTCAGTTCTGATTCTTCTCTTTTTCTTTTCATGTGGATTTACTCTCTCTAATAAAAATTTTGCACCCTGAACTCCACCTAAGTATTTGTTTCCTGGAGAGCCCAACCTGTGGCATTTTATTGTATGACGGGAGTTCATTATTAAAAATTTGGGGAACATAAACTAGTTTATGTCAGATCATTGATAAGCCTGGTGTTATCACTAGCCTCTACAGAAATGTCCATGGGGCTCAAAGAAGTTCAAAGCCTCAGGACTGCTTAAGTGAAGAACCCAGGATTTGACCCTCTTATTCTCAAAATATCAATATTTTCTTACCTGACTCATAAGCCTGCTAATATTTCCTTGCATTGTGGAGCAAGCTAAGCCTTTTGCTATTAACAGTGTAACATGTAATATTTAGAATCTATACAAATATTTAAAATGATGAATATAAACTGTACCCATAAAACTCCATTTTAGGGAAGGAATGGAACTATTACAAAAGAAAAGGAACAGCCGAAACCTTGGCTTAGTGGATAGAAATGTCCCAGGTTCTGTGGATTGAAATGTCCCAGGTTCAATTCTGGGCAAGGTAATGCACCTTAGTTGAGGGCACATTCCCAGTAGGGGGTGTGTAGGAGGCAGCTGATTGATGTTTCTCTCTCATCAATGTTTCTAATTCTCTATCCCTCTCTCTAAACAATCAATAAAATATATTTTTTTGAAAAAAGAAAAGGAAGAGAAATAATTAGTGTCTCCCAGTCAAGCTGGTTTCTAGTACATGGAAGGAGATATTAGTAAATTTATTCATATGTCCTAGATTGCTTAATGTGAAGAAGAAATTAACACGAGAACCAGAATAAACAAGTATTCTATTTTCTTTAGTCCATTAGCTGTTTTCTTGTCAGCTCAGATAAGGTTAACAGATTCAGAAAAAGTGAGAATTTTCTTAATGTTAATACTTTTGTTTGGTAATTTTATGAGAAGGAAAGGTGGATTTGAGTGTATTGTGTGTGTCAGTTATAATGTTTGGTGCTAATAATATGCTAATGAAATAAAGGCATACCTCAGAGATATTGCAGGTTAGATTCCAGGCCACTGCAATAAAGTGAATATTGAAATATAGAAACCCATAATTATTTTTTGCTGGTGGAGAGTGTTGACTTCAATTAGTAAAAAACACACAACATCTGTGGCTGCAGCTCAATAAAGTGGTGCTCAAGACTACAAAGTTTCAATTATAGAAGATAAATCCCCCCAAAAATGGCTGTGGCCATGGAGCAAGCAGGAGGCTTGGCTCCGCTCCAGGCTACAAAGTTTCAATTGTAGAAGATAAATAAATCCCAGATACCAGGACCACCCAAGGGGCATGGCGAGCCTGAAAACCACCACAGGCCGCTCTCCCAGGCTGCCCCTTGCCCTAGGGAACCCCCACCCTGATCTGGGTCACCCTTCAGGGCAAATCATCCAGCCCCCACCTGTGCACTAGGCTCCTATCCTATCTAATAAAAGAATAATATGCAAATTTACCATCACTCCAACACACAAGATGGCTGCCCCATGTGGTCAAAGATGACTTATGAAGCACAGGTGGGCTCTCAGCCAATCTGAAGAGCAGGTTTGGCTGGGGTCTGTGGCATTACACACCCTCCTATGTATAGGTCCCAAACGTTTTTTGTTGAATGGTTTGGTATAGATTAAGTCTCAAGGTCCCTTTTTTAAAAAACTTAGTTATGGCCTTCCCAGAAATCATGAGAAGCTTCTAGCAACTTGATCTTGCCAAGTAAGCATTGAGACTGCTGGCTTCTCTGCTTAGGAAGTAAAATGGCCCATTTTTCCTTTCCCCTTCCCCCCTCCCTTTCTGCATTCTCTCCTTAGGGAGATTTTTAAACCATGTTCTCTATGTCCTTGGCTGGGGAAGATAATGGCTTCTTAGTTACCATCTGGCTGCACATTGCCCACACTGTTTGGCCTTGTTTTAACTTTTGCATCAGTTTCCCTATTCCTCCTGCCCTGTATTCCTACAACAGATGGAGTGAAACTGTATATAGGACAAAGCTGAATGTATTCTCAGTAAGTAGTTTTGTTCATGGGTTGGAGCTTGGAAGGCAGGTAAGATAAGCCATCGGTGGATGTGGCTGAGTGTACATGCAGAGTATAAAGATTAAATGCCCACAGATTGCTAGGGAAAGGGACAAATGTTATAGTGGAATCGTTAAAGATAAAGACTACAACATGACCATTGGTTTGAGAACTAATATTTAATTACAGCAAGGGAACAAGTAATAAAGTCTCTCTTTTAGAATGTAGGTATTTTTATTCCACTGATACATATGTACAGGAATGGGTGGAAGAACTTAGGATGACCCCTAGGTTTCTATCTTCAGGAACAAAATGGACAAATGGGCTGATATAAGGAAAAAAACACAGGGGTGTATATCATTTGTAGCATAATATTTTTGGATGAATTAGCTTATTTTGCAACTTAGAATATTATGAATTATCATAGTGTAGAGGAAATTTCACTTTCATTAGTCAGATGCAATTATCTCCCTCTGTGTGAAGCTGACTTTCCTTATCAAGAGCAAAGTGAAAGGGCTAAGCCCATTATGCTGTCTCTTTGATGTTTTTATAGGATATAATGAAAGATGACTGCTCAATGTTGAAGCTACAGCTGAAAGAGAAGGATGAACTCATTTCCCAACTTCAGGAAGAGCTGGTAAGTGACAGTATTTGCCCCACCAGTGTGTTTTATTTGCAAGATTGTTTGCTATAAGCCATACAACAATTTATTTATTAATACTAATGTTACTTATTTATATGTGGTTAGTGATTCAATCTGATTGTCAATTTTGTAATCCTGCAGTAATAAGGATTTGACAATCTGAAAAATAGCACATTTTATTTTATGTATTAAACTTGGTATAATTTCAGAAACAAATCACTGAACCAAAGTTAGACATTTCAGTTAAATCTATGAAAAATTGTGAAGGATACAGCCACATTTTACTTTGTAAAGTGTATGATTTAACTCTCCTGTACCTAGAGTTATAAATATCTATATACAGTATATAAAACCCTAATATGCAAATAGACCAGATGGCAGAACAGCCAAACAACCCAACAACTGGTCCCTATGACATGTGTTGACCACCAGGGAGCTTGTGTGGAACATGGTGATAGCTAGCAGCAGGCGGCACACAACAGAACATGGCAGGCATTAGTTGGCGGGACAATGGAGCAGGTGAGCAGAGGCAACAGACCAAGGCAGGGTGCCGGTCACTGGGTCACTGTCATCAGGGCAAGCCTCTGGTGGTTACTGAAAATCCTTTTCTCCCTTTTGTCATGGTCCCCCTGGTGCTCACACCTGCTGCTGGTCCCAGAGCTGGCACTCACACCTGCTATTGGCGTCCTACACCAGTCCTGATCACTCTAAGTCATCAGCAGGTGTGAGCAGTGGCAGCGGGAGCCAGTCTGCTGGCAGACAGGGGACTCAGGATGTGGGGTGGAGGGGTTGGGCTGGGGTGCAGAGAATGGGCCGAGACACACCCATATGCCCACCCTAGCCTCACAGCCCACAGTTCCTTTCAAAGTGCAAGAATTCATGTGGTGGGCCCCTAGTGTAATATAAAGCAAATTACTCATTCATCCTGAAAACAAAACCAGATTTTACCTTTTATTTTCATAAAACTACCATAAATTCCTAATGATACTTATTAATATAGATATTATTTTTGTATAAATCCCAGATGAAAATATTATACAGAAATATGAACTGTATAGAGTTCATATGTTCAGGGTGTGTTTTTTAAATGTGATATCATAAAAAGGTAATCATACTTTCATAGCATGAAAACACATTTGGTAGGTAACAAGTACTGGGCATTACACTTCGAAGTATGTGTTTTCAACTTGTGATGGTTTCAGATTTGCCTAGAGATTTGATTGCCTTAACAATAATGTATAATGTAATTATTAAATATAATTAAATGACAAAACAGATTTTATAGACCATTAAGCTTCTGAGAAAGTTTAACATGTTTGTAAGATGGCAGGCAAATTTAGAGGATATTTTATTGACTCGGCAACTGACAACATGTTTACTGAGACTTGGCCTTTATTAGATTGCTCCATGATTACATCAATGCTGATTCTCAATCTCACGGGCATAGTGTTATTTCTGATTTAGAAATGTTTAAAATCCTTATGTAAGAGAACTCCAGCAGTTCAAACCCATGTTGTTCAAGGATCAGCTTATAGTCAATTTGGGTAATTTAAATTTAAACTAGAAAGATACACTTGTGCCTCATTTTCTAAGTCAGCCAGCCAACACAGGACTTTTCTTGGAGGAAGAGGTAATAAATTTAATTATAGCTATGTACCACTGGATCTGGAAGTGATACCTTCTTTCTCATTTTACTCAACAAAGGAGGGACACATATTTATTAAATATCAGAATATTAGAATGTCCTGGGGTTGTATATGTGGGGTGGCAACAATTGGAGAGGAAGACAAATGTTCTTTTCAGGAAGGAATTGTTTTGTTCGGTAAACCTGAAGGAACTAGTTTACACATGGGGTGATTATTCCCTACTGCTTTATAGCAGAACAAAGTCTCCCTGCCTTGCTATGAGGCAATGTGAAGGGCATAGGCTAGTGGTGCCTGTGTGGAAAGGGGTATGTAAATAGTATTGTGTTGATAGTAAATTTTTGATATATCTTGTATTGGCCTTACAAAGTGTGTTCACACAAAAATGGTATAAACCAAACAACGTTTGAAATTATCAAGTTTAAGATTATTCACACATCAAATTAGATCTTTTTTCTTTTTTTTTTTCTCTCCCTAAGAAACTTACATGACTTTTAGTGACTTCAGTTCTTATATTAATTGGTTTTCCTTTGAAAGGTATTTCTTCTCTTATGAAAGCTTATGTGTGGCTTATATTTACAAACCTTAATCATGGTATCATCTATTTATATTTAAACTAGAGGCCTGATGCATGAAATTTGTGCATTAGGTGGTCCCTCAGCCCAACCTGCACCCTCTCTAATCTGGGAGCCCTGGCTCTTAACCGCTCACCTGCCTACCTGCCCTAACCACTGTGCCTGCCTGCCTGATCCACCTAACTGCCCTCCTCTGCCGGCCTGATCAACCCTATTAACTTTTTCTTTTTTTTAATCTTATCCCATTCACACACTTGCATTTCACTTCCTTATTGGCTTCTCCCTCTCACACAATTTTTCTCTCTCCTTTATGTAACACTTTTTCTACTGACTCATCATTTATAAACTTTCCTTTCCTCCTTATTTTCTACTTCTGTTCCATCATCCTTCTTCCCATCTTTTTTCTACCCTTCCTCCCTCCCCACATTCCTTCTTTCCTTTATCTTTACTCCTACCCTCCCTCCCCTTTTCCTTCCTCCCACCTTATTTTTTTACTTCACTGCCTTCCTCATTTGCTCCTTCCCCCATTTCTTCCTTCTTCCCATCTCCTTTACAACTTTTCTTCCCTCCCTCTTTCTCTCTTATCTTACCTTTCCCATACATTCTTCTCTACTTACTTCCACTCTTTTACTATCTATCAACATGCCTAATTATTCACTAATATTTATCTTTTTTCTTACTCCTACTTTTAAAATCTGTTCCCAGTATACAACTATACTTGATTTTCATTACAGCTCCTATTGTTCACTCATACATCCTCTTTCCTTCTTTAACTCTGCTGTCTACTGATTCCTTTATAAAGTTCTTCCTTCGCTCCTTCCTTCTTAAAGCTTCCACTGGGGAGAGAGGCGTTAACCCCCAGCCCAGGGCTCAGCTCAGGCCAAGTGTTTGTCACGCCCCCCTTCCCGGCCTCCCCACCACAGCCCTGCTCCCATTCCCTGCCTGGGACACTGGGCCCTGTGAGGGATGGCCAAGGCCCCAGTGGCCCCAGCTCTGCTGCCTTCATGCAGGAACACCTCCGCCCAGAAGGCCTCGACTGTCCTCCACTCTGTCCTGGACCTGTGGGAGCCTCCCTCCCAGGGGCTGCCACCGCCCTCCCCCCGCGTCGGGGTGGGGCTCCCCATCCCTCACTGGGTGCACATGCTCTGCTCTCCCCTTCCAAGGTCGCCACCCCCTCTTGTGTACACGCCTGAGTTTCCTTCCCTTTTACATCCCTGCATCTTTCTATTGTTCTCTTTCTGAATGTGTTTCTCCTCTCGGCCTGTCTGCATGCAGGCCTTCTTTCCTCTCCTTCTCCTTTCTTATCCCCTCCTATTGTATCCTATCCTACCCCAGGCCTTGCACCTGCCTCAGCAGAGGGTATGGATGCAGCCTGCTGATTTGGTCGTGAGGTGATGCTATAATGGACAGTTTGCATAATCCTCTATTATTGTATATATACAGATAGATAGATAGATAGATAGATAGATAGATAGATAGATTATATGTACTAGTACTTTAAGATTTATTACACATTACTCCTTGCTTTCCTTTTTATCTTATTCCATTATTTAGACTCTTCTGATTCTTTTGTGGTTTGATTAGAATCCTTTCCCAAATATTTCCTTTCAATGGGGTATTGATGATATGGTATCTAAATCTTCGAATATCACTTTACCTGGAAAGATAAAGGATGCTGCAATGGATTGAATTGTATCCCCCCAAATTCACATGTTGAAGCCCTACCCCTAATGTGACTGTACATGGGATAAGGATTTTAGGAGTTAATTAGGATTATTAAAGTGGTAAGTGTGGAGTCCTAAATTGATAGGATTTAGTGGCCTTGTAATAAGATAAAAAGAGAAAGCTATTCTCTCCATTGCCAGGCACAGAGGAAAGGGCAAGTGAAAACAGAAACGACAGTGGCCTACAAGCCAGGAAGGGAGCCATTAGTAGGACCTGACCACATGGGAACCCTGATCTTGGTCTTCTACCCTCCAGAACTGAGAAAATTTTAGAGAGGAAGGGAGAGATAGAAACATAAATGATGAAAATCATAGATCAGCTGCTTCCTGTATTCCCCATCCTGGGGATGGAGCCTGTAACCCAGGCATGTACCCTGATGAGGAATTGAACTGTGACCTCCTAGTTCTTAAGTTGATGTCCAACTATTGAGCTACACCAGCCAGTCTTAACTTGTTTTTTAAGACACCCAGTCTGTGATATTTTGTTATGGCAGCCTGAGTTACTAAGACAGATACCATGTCAAAACAGTATTTTTAGGGCTTGGTTCTTTTCCCTTAGTAACTTTCCATGGTTTTTTAAATTTGGGTGTTGCACATGACCTTTTTCTATGGTTTAACTAGGTGTGTAACTATTTTTTTCCCTTTATTATGACTGGTATCAGTAATCCTGTTCTATCCATTCAAGTCTTCCTTCAAATTATAGAATGTTTTCTCTCTTGAAATCCATATGTCCATATTTGATCTTATTGATCTATCAAGTTCCTTACGTTTTTCTTTTAGTATTGAATTATTTTATATTTAGCTGATTTTTTTTCCATTAATATTCTAAGCCACCAATTAGATTCCCAACAATGACTATACTTTTATAGTCTAGTAAATATTAAAATACAGAAGTTATTTTTTAAATCTGGAAAGTAACTTTAATGTTTTCATTATATACTGTTAAATATGCATAGCGTTTGGTGTTGTTAATTTATCATTTGTGTGGGCAGCATTTCTATTGCACTGTAAGTAGCCTGTCCTTAATATCTTGCTTGTCCTTTCTTCTTAGGATATTTGGTCCCCTTAAGATCCACAATTACTTTCTTTGGCTTGTTTATTCTCTATTTGTCCTCAGTACTCAGGTAAAAATAATAAAATAAAAACTTTAAACCAGAGATGGTCAAAGGCCCAATAGAACCTGCTTTTGTTGGCTGGTAACAATGAGCAAACTTGAAGGATATTAGTCATTGGCTTTCTTTTTTGACACCATGAGGTCTCTTCAGTTACAAATGTTAAACAACTGACCAGTGTAGGTGGCTACTCTGCAGTTCTCCCAGCCAGAAATACTCTGCAGATCCTCCTAATAGGAGAAATTAGGAAAGTATCATCTTTCTTGCAAGGTTGATATATTCCAACAGCTGTGTTCTCTCCAGAACCTTGATATTTTCATTTGTTAACCCAGGCTTATTGGTGCTTGTCCAATGACTCCAGTTAATGCCCCAGGAGAACAATCTTGAGATTCTTGTCTTCTCACCACCCATCAGAACCCAAACTGTCCCACATGTGCCTCTGAGCCTTCCCTTCCTGCTTCAGCCTACAAGGAATTAGCGTCAGCTTGGGAGATAGTAGTGTCAGGAAATTGTTCAGGATGCCATCTTCTTTTGAGACTCTTTGTTCATGAACCCTCTGATGAGCAAACCCAAAATGGTAATTGTATTATGCAGTCTCCCACTCCACAATTCATTTTTTTTTTTTATCAAGGCTTCATTACATTACATGAAGCCCCAAGGTATTCACTAGATTTGATCAACTTTTTGTTTGGTTAGAAGATTACATAAGAACTAGAGCAAAGGAGGCACTAATTTTTTTCATCTTCCTGGCCTTATCTTTCTCTACATGAATAGGATACTAACTGAATATAGTGGTATGAAAAATCAGAATATGTGTGTGCCTGTGTGACTAGATTTAGTTATCTTTCTTCTGGCCTCAGTTTTTTTCAATTGTCAAATAATACAATAATACTAAAACATGGAAAAATAAATATTCATCAATAATGAGTTAGATACATTATAATATATAGTGATAGTATGAGTCAATAATATATATTTACATAGCTGTGCATTTATAAAGTAAAATGGGGAGAACTGTAAATAGTATAACATTGTATAAAATATACATGGAGAGAAAGTCTAGTATAATTAATAATTATCTTTAGGTAATATGAGAAGGTTTAGATTCGGTTCTATATAATTTAGTAGTGTTTCACTTTTAATGACAAGTGTACATATATTCCTTTTACAATGAAAAAATCAGACATCTCTCTTGGAAAAAAATAAATTAAGAATGAGGTTGATTTTAGTGGTTTTTATGCTGTGGTGTGTGTGTGTGTGTGTGTGTGTGTGTGTGTGTGTGTATGTGTGTATTGGGGGAATGCCTTAGTCTGCTTGGACTACTATGACAAAATACCATAATTGAGTGGCTTAAACAACAGACATTTATTGCAGTTCTGGAGGCAGAAAGTCCAAGATGTTGGCAGATTCAGTGTCTGGTGAGAGCCCCCTCTTTGATTTTTGTCAGCTGTTTCCTCCATATATCCTCACAACCCTTCCCTTGGTGCATGCACGCACACAGAGAGGGAGAGAGCTCTTGTGACTGTTCCTCTTCTCCTAAAGACACTAATTCTGTCCTGAGGCCCTCACCTTCATGAACTCATCTAGCCAAATGCCCTCAAAAGTTCTTACCTCCAAACACTATTACCTTGGGGCTTAGGACTTAATTAAATCAATTTGGGGGAAGACAAGCATTTAGTTTGTAACAGGGAAATAGACGTATCAGAGAGGTCTTATAGAATTATGCCCCTTTATACCTACTTAATGGTAGCAGTTATGATCTTACTGTTTTTCCACATTAAACTTCTCTGTAAGATTGTGATTGACACATTCACATGTAAGAATAAAATTGAAATTAAATAAACCAAAATCTAGACAAAATGTTTGCTAAGACCTATGTATTGTTAGTTCAGAATAGAAAAATAGAAAATGAGACTAGAAGCTATAACACACACTTTACTGAAAATTGTTCAACATCATGTTGATCAGGCAAGATCTTAAAGGTATGAATATAAACCAACATTTGAAGCCAGGAGTGATAGGAACTTTAAACAAATAAATAATATTTAAAAATATTCAAATATAAGTTTGTGTTTATTTTGTAGAATATATTCAACTTTAATACTGGAGATAAATCTCCCACCTAGCACAAAGTTTTGGGGATTTTATGGATTTACTTTTACTGGATAGTGTAGGTTTAGACATTTAATGCATAGGTATAGGTTTAGACCAAAAGTCTAAACATAATGGTTAAAAGAATACTTAATTAGAATCCATTCTAATAAAAAGTATTTAAATTAATTACATATTTAACCTAACATTTAACTTTTAACTATTAAATTTCATGATGTTATGCAGAAATAGTTTTCTCATAAGCAATTTTTAGATTTTTTTCCTCAGACTTAGTAAAGGTCACAATGAAAATACAGTGTAATTTTATTGTTAGAAAGAAACTGAGGAACATTGAAATATTACTATCTTTTGCCTAAAAAAATCCAAGAGATTTATCATAAATGTTCCTATCTTGTGTTTTGGAAAGAAAGATATTATTTTATAAATGATTATTAATCTGCCGGGACCGGTTTGGCTCAGTGGATAGAGCGTCAGCCTGCAGACTGAAAGGTCCCGGGTTCAATTCCGTGCAAGGGCATGTACCTGGTTGCAGGCATATCCCCAGTAGGGGGTGTGCAAGAGGCAGCTGATCTATGATTCTCTCTCATCGATGTTTTTTTTATTTTTTAATATATTTTATTGATTTTTTACAGAGAGGAAGGGAGAGAGAGAGCCAGAAACGTCGATGAGAGAGAAACATTGACCAGCTGCTTCTTGCACACCCCCCACCGGGGATGTGCCCGCAACCAACATACATGCCCTTGACTGGAATCGAACCTGGGACCTTTCAGTCCACAGACCAATGCTCTACCACTGAGCCAAACCGGTTTCGGCTCTCATCGATGTTTCTAACCCTCTATCCCTCTCTCTTCCTCTCTGTAAAAAATCAATAAAATATATATTTTAAAAATAAATAAATAAATAAATGACTATTAATCTGATAAATGATTTCATACTCTGTGTAAAAAGTATTTTCCATATGATGTCAGAAAGTGTATTTGGTATTTATGTATTCGTTCAAAATATTTTTTTAAATATATTTTATTGATTTTTTACAGAGAGGAAGGGAGAGAGATAGAGAGCTAGAAACGTCATGAGAGAGAAACATTGACCAGCTGCCTCTTGCACACCCCCTACCGGGGATGTTCCCGCAACCAATATACATGCTCTTGACCGGAATCGAACCTGGGACCTTTCAGTCCGCAGACTGACGCTCTACCACTGAGCCAAACCGGTTTCGGCTGGTTCAAAATATTTTTAAATAAATTGAAGGTAACTTACAAATAACAATAACTTTAGTGAGACCTAAGACTATGAATAGTGAAATTTAATTACCCTAATTAGGATCAATACACCATGAACTGAATGGTTTGTTATACCAATGTGGATGCCTAATCCTTATACCTTTCAAATAGATTTAGTGAATTTATATGAATAACCACATTAGAAAAGTGGTTATCAGTAATTCTAAGCTTTTATAATTTCTACCATTTCAGACTTTTCCCTTTTGAAACTTTTATTCAGTTTCTAGCTGATCTGAGTAAAAAGTATCAGCTATATACAGTATAATTTTTAAAATAATATATTTCACCTGGCTGGCATGGCTCAGTGGTTGAGCATCAGCATATGAACCAGGAGGTCCTGGTTCAATTCCTGGTCAGTGCACATGCCCAAGTTGCAGGCTCAGTCCCCAGTGTGGGGAGTGCAGAAGGCAGCCAATTGATAATTCTCTCTCATCATTGATGTTTCTCTCTCCCCATCTCCCTTCCTCTCTGAAATCAATAAAAATATATTTTTAAAATGAAAACAATATATTTCTATTTAAAAGGCCAGTTTAAGCAGTTCACCCAAAATCAAGTTTCCTGGGCATAAAAGTTTGTTAGCTCTATCTAAGAATAACTATACACTTTAATACCATCCTCACTAAAACAATAAGGAAAAAATAAACCAAGACAAAACAAAAATACTTCCTATGTTTGCTTTCATAATCCTCCTCTGTTTACCAACATAACAACATTTACACTTGTCAGAAGGTAGTGAAAGCTAGTACATGTTTAGCTTAACTACCACATGTTTATAAACTAATCCAGTGGTCAGCAAACTCATTAGTCAACAGAGCCAAATATCAACAGCACAACAATTGAAATTTCTTTTGAGAGCCAAGTTTTTTAAACTTAAACTATATAGGTAGGTACATTGTTATTAACTTAATTGGGATACTCTTAAGCTGTACTTTGCTAAAAACTCAAGGGGCCAAAGAACCCCATGTGGCTCATGAGCCGCAGTTTGCCGACCACTGAGCTAATCAATAGTGGATACATTGACTCTAAGGCATTTAAAATAATAATATAAATGACTAAAAGTCATCTGTATTAACTATTATCATATGTCAACAATTCTAAAAATGATAATGATGAGACTCCTTCATGAAAAATATTTTTGTGGGCCTAAATTCTAAATTAGTAACTCCAGCTTTTGACTGAACTTTATATTTTATAATCATTTTAATTATCACACTTTTAATACTCATCTCTTAATAAACATCATATTTTTAAATAAAATATAATTGATTTCCAGTTAGAGTTTAAACATACAGTTCAGAATTATCTAATAAACTTTAAGATCATTTTTTTTTCTAACTCTTGTGGTACTACATATTAATGCATTCAACACTAAACTCTAAATGAGAGCATAGTTATTGTAAAGATGAAAGAATGAAGCTTGAGTTACTTCAGTTCAGCCATTTGTAGTAAACATTTAGAGTATTTTTATTTAAGACTCAGACAAAAGGAGTGAGAATTGTGAGGCATATATTGTTGGGGGGGGATACTGGTGTATTCTCCTGATTGGACTAATCAAATTGACATGAGGCAAATCAATAAGAGAACCTTAGCAAATTCATTGTATATGTGCACATGGAGATGCCATAAGAATGAGACTAGAGGCCAAATCTGATAGTTGAGGCATATGGTCCATCTAGAGCTAAGGAGAAGGCAGGGTGCTATGGTCTGGAACTTCAGTGGTCAGAAAAGCAACTCACCAGGAGATGAAAAGAATGTTTGGTAAACAAATGTTGGCTGGGCCATCTTTAACAGAGAGGACTTGGAACGAATGGGCCTTACTATATTCCTCCCTATCACACTCCTTCACAGGAAACTAATCTATCCCCTTTCTGTGGGGAGGCCCTCTATCTCAGTTCCTTTTAGACAGTTAGGGAGAAAGGTCAGAGGTTCTTCTGGAGTATTTTTCTTAAAATAGCCAGTTTAACATAATCAGTATCCCAAAGAGGCATATTTTGTTGTAACAAACCCTGCTCCCTCTCACTTACAAATTTAAGTTTGTACATTTTAATATCTTCAATTCTGAACTTTTGTACACTAAATTGTATGTTTTAAAACTAAAGCATTAATTTAAAATGTTACATCAGAGCATGATTCAGTAGTTATCACGATTGTATCTTTTGTAGACTCTTCATAAACTTTATTAAAATATTACTTTTGACCTACTATTTACGAAGTTCAATACAAGAAAAGATTAGCTATATTTCTTTTCTTGGCCATTGCTAATATCCATTTGATGTCATTATTATTTGAAGAAAGTTATTTTTTATAAAAGAGGGTTTTAAAAGTGACCTGTCCCAGGTATGTATCACAGAAGGAACATCACTGAGTTGAACACTTCCTCTTGAAATGTGAAGGCTATCTGGAGAAAAATCATATAAAGTTATTTTTAAAAATTGTGTTTGTTATTAAAGCTTTATTCTTATTCAAAGCAAATATTGAAAATTATATTCTTATTTGAATGTAAGCAAATAAACAATTTCTCTCCATCCTTTTAAAATGAAATGTATTTAATTTAAATGTAAACCAAGCTCTCAGTTCATTTGTTAACATTTTGATAGTAAAACATGGGGCTGCATAAAGATACTTGCAGAATTGTTGAATCTTGGAAAGTTGGAGGCCATTGAAGAAAAGGAAGTATAGCATTATGTATAATCAGGTTACTGTGCATAATAAAAAAGGGAATTACAAATAAAAGACTCTAGGAAATATATATGACTAAAGAGCACTTTATCAGGAATCTGGAGAATAATTTTGATTTGGTTTAAAAATACAGGTAGAATTCAAATTGAATAAAATTGTATGCCCTTAAAGCTTTAATAAAAGAATAATTTCTTCTTGATAAGAGAAACATTCTTTTTGCATGAAAACCATATCTTGAATTAATCTTAAAAGGAATTCCCCACTTGCCCTACATTCTATTATAATTTATGGTATTATTTCATGCAGGTCATTTTGAGATAGAATATTACAGGTCCATGCATGATTTACATAAGAACAGACAGCTGTAAGTACTTTAAATCCTCTTTCTTTTTCATATTTAGGAAACATTAGGAACAGAAAAGAAATAGATTAGGTATACTTAAACATTATTAAAGTGGCAGTCTACTTTCTTTTTCTCAGGCGAATTAATTGCATATATTCCAGAAAAGGCTTATCTCAGCAGCAATTACTCTCCTGTCAGTCACTGAGACAGATGTGGTGTGAATGTAACAATATCCCATGATACATAATAGGGATTAGCCTCCATTCCTTGCACAGTCCAGAACCCTGAGGAAGAACTGCCAAAAAGGTCTAATCTTTACTCTTATGCCACACTTGCCTTCGCAATCCTAGTCACTTGTTTGTCTTTATCACAGAGTGTGGTCATACTGCAGTATTGCATGGATATAGGAAAATAACTGTGGTATAATTCCAATGCCAGCATGAAGGTGTTTTACCTTCAAGACAAATATGTTTTTGCCGAAACCGGTTTGGCTCAGTGGGTAGAGTTTCGGCCTGTGGACTGGGAGGTCCCCTCTTCGATTCTGGTCAAGGGTATGTACCTTGGTTGCGGGCACATCCCAAGTAGGGGGTGTGCAATAGGCAGCTGATGGATGATTCTCTCTCATCGATGTTTCTAATTCTCTGTCCCTCTCTTCTCTCTGTAAAAAACTAATAAAATATAAAAAAGACAAATATGTTTTAAAAGAAGAGTGTAGCCATATTATTGCCAAATTAGGCATGTAGCTGAAATTAATTTATACCTAATGCTTTTGGATATTTTAGATATTTTCACTTCTTCTATAAGGTATGCCATATAATTTAGTAGTTTTTCCTTTATTTTTTATTATTTTATTTTACCAAGCGAGATTCTAGTGCTTGGAGTAATTTACCAAATAGAACTATTTTAGTAATAAATAGGACACAAAGATAGCCAAGGACTTAGAATTGGGGGTAGGGGGGAGTACAAATCATGCTCCTGAATTACTATGAAGAAGATATATATGCACTATGTATATATATATATATATATATATATATATATGCATACATACACATATATAAAATAAGTTATATATTTAAAAATTCATATAAAATGTTCCAGTGTTCTCTTTCACAATAAATAATCTGAAATTTTTAAAGCACAGCCTAAGCTTGACTATAGCAAGGGTTAACAAGATGCTGGGCTTCATCAGTCTCTAAGGGCTAGCATTCAGACAAGAACAGATAATTTTAATAACAATAGCCATTATTTACTGAGTTCCTACTTTTTGACAAGTGCTCTGATAATGCTTGAGGTTTATTATTGCCTTTAATTTTTATAATAAAATTGAGAAGTACATATTAATACTTCTAGTTCGTCTCTAATAAAACTGAAATTCAAAATGATTAAGTGATTTATTCATCTGCATAATAATGGATAGAGTTAGGATTTGAAGCAGTCTGTCTGATTGCATGAACATATTATTACCCCTACTGCATCAAACATTTCAAAATTCCAAAGCTGTGAGGTCAGGGCTATACAACAAGATACCACAGTGCTCCTTTGCTCGGTATCAATACCGGAATGAAGACAGTAGCTCCTGTTTCTTGGTTGTTTAGCCTGGTAGCATGAGTCAGACTTGGGAGTCAGGGCAGCAAGTTGGGAGTCAGTGTGAGGCAACGCAGGTAGATATATCAGACAGTCACTTTCAGCGCCTACTCACAGCTACGGAGGTGAGTATGGTGGCTTTCCTCAGACATTACACATCATTTAATGTCATATCTCCTACCATGTCAGTTTTTTTTTTTTTTCATGGACACTCCTTTCATCTAAGGATATTAAACTTCATTTTTGAGAAGTGTTTTGATCCCTGTGTAAGAATTGGACCTCTGTGATCCATCTCCAGCATGGCTGGCTTCTGGTGGAATTTGCTGAGTTTTCCCAGGGCAAGCAGAATGTGGGGAGGAGGGAAGAGGATGTAGGAACAAAAACTGTGTGCATGGGCCAACATGTTGGAAACCCCTCCCAGAGGTCTGCCTCAGCTAGAGAGGGGAGGTGGAGACAGCTAGAAAGGACTCAGCCCAACATTTTTAAATGGCCCCAGTGGGAGACAGCAAGACCTAGGTGATGTATTAGGAAACAGGTGACCAAAGAGTTCTCAGCCAATGAGGAACTAGGGAGGAACTAAATGCAAAGGCTGTGTTCCCTAACCCATGTGTGTTCCTGTATAATGGATGTCCGCACTGGAGAGTGTCCTTAAGTCTCATTTTCACCATGTTTCTGTTTCAGTCATTTGAAATTTGAACAGGTGAGCCATTTCTCAGGCCAGCCAGTGTGGCTCCATGATTGATTGTTGACCTGTGGGGGGACCCTGTTTAGAGTGCACTGGATGGTCAAGGCCACTCTGAGCCTGGGACTCATAATCAGAATGCTCAAGGCTAAGATACCACACACAGGTCCAAGAACTACCTGCAGGTGCTCAGCAAGCACAGCAATCTCATGGTCACTGTGCCCTTCTGCAGCCAGAATGATTGATGTCATTGTTGGCAACTGGCCTTCTTTGTTTCAGAAGTATCATACATGAACCAGCCGATGTTCTGAGAGAAAATCTCATAGGTCATTACTATGTGAGGCTACAGAGACCAGCCAGTGTGCTGGGCAAGGGAGGAAGGAGAAGCTGCGGAGGCAGAGAAATCGGGTGCCACTGCCATGTGAGATAGTGAGTCTAGGGGGCAGCACGTGGCTGCTCAGATAAAGAGACTGCTGCTACTGTGTGGGAAAGATATGTACTTACCAGCTGGTGTGCGACTGCCTATTGGGATTGCTGTGAAGAACTGTTTTGTCTGATAGCTATATCACCACTGGTTTCTGCATTAAAGATATTTATTTCTCTCCCCCTCTCCATTCCTCATAAATCAATAAAAACATATAGATATTTTTAAAAGAATAAAGAGGAGGATTCAGAGATTACTCAGGACTCGTTCCCACCAAGAAGCTCGGGTTTAAGTGCCCCGCTTCTTTGCTGCCCCACCACACTCTAATGTGGCTTTACCTTGACTTCTGTTCCTTTCTCATTGATGAGCACGTTAATGACAGGGCCTTGCCAGCAAAAGGGGTGGGCATTCAGTGAGTGTTTGAAGGAATGAATATAAGTTATATCATAGTTCTTGCTCCCACATTTGTTAAATAAACCATTAGAAAATAAAGCAAGATAATATCCTATTATTAAATTGTACGATTTGGCAGATGCAAGGCTGGAAGAAAAGGAGAAACAGGGAGTGTGGTTTTTGGTGTACAATGTAATGAAGAAGTCCCAATGAACCAGGGCTGGAGACATGAAGCAGGGGTCTTAAATGCAAGACTGGTGCCACAGTAAACAGTGATGACAAAATAGAGGAGAAAGCAGAACTATAAAATTATCTGAAGACTAGGAATCCAAAGAAATTACAGAAGAGAGGAAAGGGCAAAGTTAAAATTGATTAGAATCCAAAATATTCTAGAAATTTAAAAGGCACAAAAGGAAACAGCATTAGCAAACATTGATTTTTTTAAAAAATTAGGTAGTGCTAATGTAGTCTGCTTCTCATTTTTTTACAAGAAAAAAAACATTTGAAATAATACAATGTGATTGTTCTTGTAAATTTTTTAGAAGTCATGGTCTATAATGTGAAATTAGTCATTTGAAAGTAGCTATGGGGAAGCTAATGACTCAGGATAAAGAACAATTGCTGTAAAATCTAAGTATAAATGCAAGAATAAAAATAAGTTAAAAAAAAAAACAAAACCAAAAACGTTTGTAACCTATATTTGTGAAAGTACAAAAAACAAGTATATGAGGCAAGTAAGGGCCCATGCTATATATCAATATTATGCTAGGCAATTTGCATATGCACCTCTCATCACCTTCAGTCATACTTTTACTAGTACTTTTTTTCTCTATAATCAAGGGAGTCGAGGCTTGAAGATATTAAATAAATTGCTCCAAGTTATGAAACTACACGATGACACTCAAATAATCTATTCACATGTAAATTAAATTTGACTGTTTGCTATGGAGAAGCAAGAAGTGTTCCACTGTAGTGCTCCTTAAATCAATTTATTTCTCACTGTTTGTAGCATGCACAGGCTGGTGGAGTGTCAGACTGAGAGGAACAAAGGAAACAGACCATGTCAAGTCAGTGGTTATAGATAGGGGTTTCAGAGTTATTGAAGTTTATAGAACTTGGTTGCTTTGAAATGAGAGTTTCTTAAAATTCTTACAGCATTCCAGATATATTTTCCAATTTTTCTTTTATTAAATTTCCCTTTCCCTAGTACATTTCACAGTTCTTGGTTTATTTGACAGCCAGCCAAGATCAACTCGATTCAGTCTGTCAAGGCTCCCATGTTGGAGGCTGCTGTCCCACACGTCCTTTCCTTTCAGTTGCACAACAATTGTCAGTTATTCTTTATCTGGGAGCAAACTACTTTGGTAGCGACTCTTAACTTATATTACTATTTTTAAAAGGACATGACTTTTAAGAAGAAATGCTGAGGAGTAAAACACATCTAACCCCAATATAATAGCTGTCCAGTGTAAGGGCTTCCTCCTATTATTCTTTACTTATTTTAGTTTTTAGTCATTTGCACATCCTACATTCCATTGCTGTTCTCAGTTGTTCTGTAAATGATATCGGTTTTGTTATTCTCACTGTGTTGCAAATAGGGAAACTAAGGTTCAACACAATTAATGAGCTTTCCCATCCGTTAATGAGCAGGAAATGAGGGGTTGAGGGATGCATTAGGGTTGCTACCTACAATGCCTTTGCTTAAAACTGACTTCTCCATGCGGGATATGCATGATGAAGGAGAAGAGATAGGATAGAATCAATTGAAATGTGTTTGCTTATTTTTACTTCCCAGGTAATCTGATCTTTTTAATTAAAAATAATAGGTATTAGTCATAGTTCTCTGTCATTTTGTATGCTAAGATCTTGGACTGCATAGAGTGTCTTATGATCTGCTGTTAAGGAAAAATATTAGTATACTAGAGGCCCTGTGCACGGGGAGTCAGGGATCAGGCCAAAACTGGCTCTCCAACATCCCCTGAGGGTCCCGGATTGTGAGAGGGCACAGGTCAGGCCAAACCTAGGGACCCTAGCATTGAAAGATTGGGACTGGGGAGGCACCATGGGAGGGCTCCAGGATATGTCCAGCCCATCTAGCTCAGTCTCCATCTGCTGGACCCCAGCAGCAAGCTAACCTACTGATTGGAGCATTTGCCCCCTGGTGCTCATAGCGACTGGTTGAACAGTCAGAAACTTAGCATATTAGGCTTTTTTATATATCGATGATTTTCTCATGGGTGAGAGACTTTATATTTTTTCCTCCTCTGAATTTTGTCACAATAGACGTATTTTAGTAAAAATAGACAAGCTGCTAGAAAGATGACACTATGCCTGTTATACTACTCAAGATTGACTACATAGTTTGCTTGATATCTCCAATATATTGGAAAAGACATAACCTTGGAAAGTTTAATGTCATATGTCTGATGTAATTGAACTTAAAGTAGAATGAATAGCATTATATTTCATCCTTGAAACTTTATGACCACAATCATCATTATAACAATAAAAATAATGCTTCTTAAAGAAATCTCATTTGCATATTATAATGGAGGGTATTTTTTTTTTACATAAAACAATAACATTGAGTAAATGTTGGTAAAATATATTTTAAACCATATTTTTGTATTTTTTAATTTGTTAATTTTTTCAATTACAGTTAACATTCAATATTACTAGTTTCAGGTGTACACCCCAGTGATTAGATATTATAAAACTTACTAAGTGGTTATGCTGAAAAAGTCTCAAACCCATCTGACATTATACATAGTTATTATAATATTATTGATTATATTCACTATTCTGTGGTTTATACTCCCATGACTACACTATAACTACTAATTTATACTTTTAAATGTCTTCACCTTTTTCACCCATCCTTCTTATCCCCTCTCTTTTGGCAACTATCAAAATGTTCTCTGTATCTATGAACTCTCTGTTCTGCTTATTCGTTTATTTTTATTTTTATATTCAATTATTGATAGATATGTACTTATTGCTAATTTTATTCATATTTTTTATATTTTTTTCTTCTTCTTAAAGAAGACCCTTTAACATTTCATGTAATACTGGTTTGGTGGTGGTGAACTCTTTGTAAGAACATGTAATAAATAACTTCAAAATGCAATGGGTATTTAATTTCAAAGCGTGCCTTTAACATTTACGTAAAACATTTTTTTTTGTACTTGTTCAATAGAAACTTATCTGGCTACTGGGTAAAGCTAGCAATAAAATTATTGGTCCACAATGTGTTAATTATATGTCAAATAAATTTAGCATGTCTAATTATTTTCTTAAATTCTCAAATTTAACAATATTGGAGTAAATGTCAAGACATCCTTGTTCCCAAGCATTAGGTATTACTATTTAACTGTTTAAACCTTTTTCATTTTTTTCAAATATATTTTTCATTGATTTCAGAGAGGAAGGGAGAAGGAGAGATAGAAACATCAATGATGAGAGAGAATCATTGGTTAGCACGCCCCCTACTGGAAATTAAGCCTGCAACCCTGGCATTTGCCTTTGATGGGAATTGAACTTGGGACCCTTCAGTCTGCAGGTCGATGCTCTAAACTAGCTAGGTTTTAACCTTTATTCAAATCCAGTATTACAAGTATGTGTTTACTAGTAACTTTTTTTTGTTTGTTTGTTGGTTTTTTTAAGTTTCCTGCCTGTACTGGAAATGTCTGCAAATGAATAGAAAATTCTTGATTTTAGTTGCAAGTATTCAATTAGAATAATAGGTATAAATACAGATATAACATTTGATAATATATCAAAAGCTATGACCAATTTTTTTTCCTGAGCCATAGAAAACTGGCAAATTATGTTTAAAAAAAAAAGCTTTAGTATATATTAACATGTAAAAAAATCATCTGATTCTTAGAAAATTATAGGACTTTAAAACAATCATGTTAATTGCTTTGAGTTGAATACTCCCCTCCCCATTTGACGATTCTTCTCTTACTATGTATACTGAAGTTTGGTTACCTAAGTGCACTCACTATCTTAGAGATGTATAAAGAAAAGAAGTACTGCTTTCTGAAAACATGACATACTTGTCATTAGGCAAATGAACATTATTCATTTTGTCAGTTCCAAAATCTGCAAAGATGTTTTAGATTCTTATTCTACTCAGAAGCATTTAACTACTAAAAATTTACAACAAATAACACAATTTCTCCCAGTTATATGTATTTTTTTCTTCAAGAATCAAAGCATATGCACTTGAGCAAAATATTTTGGAACAATGAAATTGCAATTTATTTAATAGTGTCCATCCAAAGATAAATATTAAATTGACATTTTAAAAAATATATTTTTATTGATTTTTTACAGAGAGAAAGACAGAGGGATAGAGAGTTAGAAACATCGATGAGAGAAACATTGATCAGCTGCCTCTTGCAGACCCCCTACTGGGGAGATGCCCACAACCAAGGTACATTCCCTTGACCAGAATCGAACCTGGGACCCTTGAGTCTGCTGGTCAAAGCTCTATCCAGTAAGCCAAACCTGTTTTGGCAAATTGATATTTTGTAATACATTTCCTGTATATAAATTAGAAGATCCATACCTACTGATAAATTAAATACATTTTACATATTTGTACTCTTTTTTGGAGGAAACAAGATGCTACACACTTGTTGTAGTGCATAATAATCTTTCATTATTTAGACTTTTTCAGTAATCTAAAGGGCTGGTGCTGTCTCTTTAAACAAGGATGGTGTGATAATCTCTGAAGTTATGGAGAGTACTAGTAATCCTTTCATTATGCCTATTCCTTGGGACTTTTCCTTGGCAATAAAAGGCTTATGATAAAGGGTTTGTGTATCACTATAAAGACATTCCATTTGTTTACTTCCCCCCTCCCCCCGCCCCCCAGTCCCAGGTATTAAGAATAAGGGCATAAAATAATACATGTCCCATATACTTTCAAATATTTATTTAATGCATAAATAAATATACTGTCCTAAATATACTGATCAATCCTGAAACTCAGGCATGTGCCCTGACCAGGAATTGAATCATGACATCCTGGTTCATAGGTCTATATTCAACAACTGAGCAACACTGGCCAGGTTATATATGAAACTCTAAATGAATTTTACTGTATTTTCTCAGAAAAATCCTTGTCTATTGGTCCTCAGGAAATCACATGCCTCTTTACCTTTCCTAGTTATTCACCAAATGATTATTAATGACTAGAGGCACAGTGCATGAATTCAGGGCCAATTGGGCTGGCAGGTGGAGGGGCTATGGTCAGTTGGCTGGCGCTACCCTCTGGTCAAACTCCTGGTTGAAGGGAAATTTGCATATTATCCTTTTATTATATAGGATTAGGGTAAACTCTAAATCATTTATTTCTTGCTAACTATCAATTTTTTTTAAAGTCATTAGGATCTCATGCATGATTCTCAAAGGGTAAGCAATATTAGTACCTCATTAAACTGAATGAATTATTGATCCTAAACAAGATGCTGATGAGATTCTAATGGAAATTAATAATTATATCTATATTGAACATTATATGTCATTTATTCAAGACTTCTGATATTTTCTTAAAGTACCCTTTTCATTTGCACCTACCTTATTTTTTTTTCAAATTAATACAACCAATTACAGCTTCATATTTGAATTTCTGAATGTAATGATATTAAACAATCTGCTGCTTCATTCTTGAGGCCTCTTTTTGTTGTGAAGTATTTATTACCTTAGAGCCCTGAGACCACCCTGCAAGATGGTAATCCAGTTCAGTGATATGTTTTGAATCACGGTCTGTTGCTACATGGGATTAGTCCCCTGAGCATATTTTATTTAAATCTGTCTGTAAGACATTTTCTTTTCTTTCTCTATACATCATTGATAACATATTATATAATAATTTTCTAGCATCCCCTGGAACTTTCATCAGTGATGACAGTTTAGGAAAACTGAACTTTTCCTGAGAGACATATCCAACTAGAATATAGTTTTCATGTTGTCAAATTGAAATAGGTTATGCCAGATTGTTTTAATTATATGCAAGACATCTGGGGGAATTTTGCTGCAGTCTAGAGAATCACATGCCATTGTGAAATGTTTGCCTTATTAGAGGCAACACAAGGTCTGGGACATAATAATGCATGCTTCCTAGTTTTCAAATGACTCCACTTTGTTGAATGAAATTAGAGTTCAATGACAGAAATTTGGCCTTTTGAAAACTGGTGCTTTCATATATGGCTTAAATGTATTTCATGATTTAGGAAAAGCACTCCTTCCCAACCTTCTGAGATAGAACTCTGTTCTGACTTGGCATGATATTTCTGATGTTGTATGCTCATATTATTTATGATAATATTGTACTATTGGGTGGAACATTTTTAGGAAATATGGAGTTGACTAATAGTTTCATAGATGTTCACCCATGCCCCTATTTCCATACCCCTTAGATACTGATGAGCAGAAATATGATCAGCAAGCACAGAACAAAATTTAGATCAAGCAGACCTTTGGATCCATTATCCTAATGAAGTATTATTAGTCAAATGTCAGAAACTGTAGAAAAGTTTTTGTTTATGACTTCATATGGGTGAGCAGATGCATATCCTGTTGAGCCTTCTCAATTCATAAGCCTTGTTATTTGGGTCTTCTTTGCCTTCTCAGCCTTCTATGGCTTATTCATAGAGTTCTTGGCATACAACCTAGTCATTTCAGTACCAAAATTTAAATAAGTATTTCTAAATTTTATCATAGATTGTATATATATATATATATATATATATATATATATATATATATATATATGTATATGTATATGTATGTGTGTGTGTGTGTGTGTGTGTAAAAATATTTCAGCTAATGTATTTTTAATTCAAAAAATAAATAATTTTTCAAGTTAACAGGGTCATGTGGAGTATTTTCATTTTTATAATACAACTAACACTATAAAATTTTCTTATGTAATTATTTAAAAATTTCAGTTGCCCCATTTAAGTTAGTTGTCTAATAGTTAAAATAAATTATTAAAATATAGTAAACACTAGCCGGTTTGGCTCAGAGGATAGAGCATCAGCCTGCAGACTGAAGAGTCCTGAGTTCAATTCTGGTCAGGGACACATGCTCAGGAGGCAGCCAATCGATTATTCTCTCTCATCATTAATGTTTCTATCTCTTTCTCCCTCACCCTTCCTCTCTTAAATCAATAAAAATATGTATAATAATAAAAGCTAGGAAGCCGTACTCAGGCATGCTTGAGTTTCTGGTTACCTCACAATTTCTTCCCTGAAGTTTGACATTCTGATTGATGTTTCTCTGTCTCTGGATCTATTTTTCTTTTTCCATCAGTTTATGTTGCTTATTATATTCCACAAATGAGTGAGATCATGTGATATTTATCTTTCTCTGCTGCTTATTTCACTAAGCATAATATTCTCCACCTCCATCCATATTTTGCAAATGGTAAGAGCTATTTTTTTAAAATATATATTTTATTGATTTTTTACAGAGAGGAATAGAGAGGATAGAGAATTAGAAATATTTATGAGAGAGAATGCATCTACCGCAACCAAGGTACAAGCCTTTAACTGGAATTGACCTGGGACCTGTCAGTTTGCAGGCCAATGCTCTATCCACTGAGCCAGACCAGTTTTGACAAGAGCTCCTTCTTTTTTACCTCAGCATAGTATTCCATTGTGTAGATGTACCACAGTTTTTTTAATCCACTCATCTGTGGATTTTTAACCACATGGGGGCAGCCATCTTGAGTGTTGGAGTGATGGTCAATCTGCATATTACTCTTTTATTATTTAGGATAGAAGCCTGGTGCATGGATAGGGGCCAGCTGATTTGCCCTGAAGGGTGTCCTGGATCAGGGTGGAGGTTCCCTTGGGGCCTGGGGTGGCCTGGGCAAGGGGTCTGTGGTGGTTTGAAGGCCAGCCACGCCCCCCAGCGACCCAAGCGGAGGCCCTGGTATCTGGAATGTATTTACATTCTATGATTGAAACTTTGTAGCCTGGGGTGGAGCCAAGCCCCTTGCTCACTTTGTGGATGCTGCCATTTCTGTTTAGATTTGTTTACCTTCTATAATTGAGACATTGTAGCCTGGAGTAGAGGCCTAGGTTGGACAGGGCAGGCAAAATGCTTGGCTTCTTCCATTGCCCCATTGCTGGGGAAATCCAAGCCTCTCTCCTGCTCTCTGTGGCTGCAAACATTAATCTTTGTTAGAATTAATTTGCATACTCGCCTGATTGGTTGGTGGGCTTGGCTGGGGGCATGACTAGTGGGCATGGCTGGTAGGTGTGGTGGAGTGATGGTTAATTTGCATATTATTCTTTTATTAGTTAGGATATGTAGTGATGAGAATGGAAAGAAAGGTTATAAGCTAATTTAAATTTAGAATTAGAAAGAAGAAAAAATAGCCATTTTCTATTATAAATGAGGTTGACTCTCTGACATTAATTTCACCATGGGCAATTCATAATCTCAATTTAAAAAATCAGTTTGTAGCGATACTACTTACGAAGTGCTGTGTGCTCAAATTCTTGAAGAAATTTTCTGCATTATGATTAGCCTAAGATGTCTAGCCTGGAGTGTTTCACATTTTTCTAGCTTTGTGATTATGTCTTCCTACTAGGTATCTGATGAACTGAATGAAACAGACAGCTCTGAATTTCAGCAAACTCAGGGTAGGGTTTTATGAGTATTAAAAAATAATTTAAAATGTCAATATTCAAAATGTTTCACAGTTGATCCACTGGAGTGCATATGGATAAGGCTTAAAGTAGATCAACAAAGGGACACTGTTTTACTGCAAAGGGAAGCATCCTCAACTATGAATTGACACTCATATTTTTTTTAAATAAATTTTTATTTATTTCAGAGAGGAAGAAATAGAAATAACAATGATGAGAGAGAACCACCCATTGACTGGCTATCTCCCACAGGCCCCACCGTGGGGAATCCAGCCCGCAACCTGGGCATGTGCCCTTAACCGGAATTGTACCCAGGACCCTTCAGTCCATAGGCCGATGCTTTATCCACTGAACCAAACCAGCCAGGGCACTCAATAATTTTGTTTTTAAATAATTAGTTGAAACTGTCTCCAAGTCACTCTGATTTTAAATGGCAGTTTTTGCATTTCTCATCAGAGAGTACATTTTTTCTTTATTTTTTTTAATTGGTGAAATGACATCTGGGTTAAAAAGCAAACCTGCCCACTCCCCAATTTCTTTTTTTAAAAAATCTAAAAATGAAAGATAGTGAGTAGCATGCTACCAGTGCAATTATTACCTAAATTAGGCATATTGCCTGATTCCTTCAGTCCTAAAATTCCATACACCTGACATGTCTCTATTAAGATTTTACCTGAAACCTAGAGATAGTGAGTCAGCAGCTAGAGTCAGTTGTTTCTAAATTATACTTTTCTTCTCCTTTGGAAGATGTTAACTTAAAAATAAAAGGCCAAAGTGAGAGGCAACAAACATTTATTTGAGGTAAAAAAAGGAATAATAGCTATTTGAGAAGCACTGGTTCAAGCCAGAGCCCAAATAGTGTCCTCCCCTTCCCCCCCATTATTAAAATATATAAAAGATCAATGTCTAAAATCCTCCATAGCTAATGTAGAAATAAAATGGTACATGCCTCCTCAAAAATAACCTTCATTATCAAAATAATCATTTATAATTTAGGTAACTCATTTCTAAGACAAGAAATCAGGTATGTGTTTTGGGTCCAGGATGGGAACAAGCATAAAAATCAACATTTAATGAAGAAGAAAATATTTCTGCATATATTCCCTAATATAATCTAGGTCAGGGTGCAATTTGTATTAGAAATACTTATGATTTCAATTCTCTCTTTTGCCCAGATTTCTGGCTACTCTGTTAAATGTTAAAAGCTGGATTGAATTTTATTACATTATAAATCAAGTAGAAACTACATTATCCCTATTTCAGGGTTGTCCTGGTACTCTGGAAGTATATCTGGCTCTCATTTGTCCTCATAAAACCCAAAACTTTAAGTAGAAAGAATATGGTTTTTCTTGCCAGTTCATTCCTATGACTTGCCCAATGAATGAGAATTTAGGTCTGAGTCACAAATAGGAACTTCTTGTATAATCTACATGACTATCTTTTTTGCATTTCCTCTCTACTGTTGTCAGCCTTTGATGTTTTCTCTCCTTTTTTCCCCTTTAAAGATAATGCATGGCATTAATGAGTGCTCAGTAAATGTTAATTACTCCACCCCCTAGCCTTCACTGGACTAATTTGTTAGTCAATACAACTTATTTCTTCTCACCAGTTCCTTAATTACCACATATTTAAAACACACTATAATATGAAAGCAAAATTACACATTTTTAAAAATATATTTTTTTGATTTCTTACAGAGAGGAAGAGAGAGGGATAGAGAGCTAGAAATATCAATGAGAGAGAAGCATTAATCAGCTGCCTCCTGCACACCCCCTACTGGGGATGTGCCCACAACCGAGGTACATGTCCTTGACTGGAATCGAACCTGGGACCCTTCAGTCTTCAGGCCAACACTCTATCCACTGAGCCAAATCGGTTTCTGCCAAAATTACAAATTTTGATTAAAAAAAATCATCAGTGGTTAAATTAATAATGTTATTAAAACTTGTACTTTTTACACTGTTAGGACTAGTTATACAGGAAATGTGGGGGGTTATTTTTGTATGCACCATCCCTAATTCCTTGACATGATGGAACTATATCCCTTTGCTTGTTTGGACTCAACTGGTTTTCTCTGGGAGAGGTGGAATAAATGGGAAACTAGCAGAAACATGGAGGCAGAAAAAATGACCCAGGGATGAACTAACATCCAGATTGTATTTTTTAGGTAAGCAATTGAGACTGAAAGGAAGGAGGAGAACTTTGGGGTGCTCAATGAGGCATTGCTTTGGGTATCCAGAGAAGAAAGGGTGGGAGCTGGTCTGAAGTGTTTGATCATCAAAGAGAATCAGCCGAAAATGCAGATATGCCTGAGTGGTATGCAGATTATTCTGGGGCTTAACCTGAAATCCTATAATGGCATCTCTTAAATCAGCATAGGTTAAAAATTAAGTGTGGGTTTTTTTGGAGCTGCACTGGACAGTTGGAGGCTTACTTTTCCACCATTTATTATTTTATACCTTTGGCAAATTGCATAACATCTCACTTCCTCAGTTTTCTCATCTGTGATATAGAAGCAATAATAGTATCTACTTCATACAGCTTTGGTGCCCATTAAATGAGTCATTGACAAAAGGCTAGCTTATAGCAGTGTGACTATTCACTGCCAAAGTGGTTCCCCTCTGGCTCCAGGAAGTTGGCTGCCTGTAGATTTCCAGGTGTTCTTTGATCTTCTGCATTTTACGTTTGCCAGCAGAAGAAACTGGTAATAAACCAAGAGTCAGGCCTTTACCATGGTTGCCTAAGACTGTCTAAAACATTTTTTTTTTAAATGTCAACTGTTATTAACCTGCATTCGTATTTTCAGTTATTCATATCATTCAATACTTTAGAATATTATTTTAAAATTTGATCTATTCTTAAGAATATTTTTCCACTATCAACATAAAAATGTTTTCTAAAGGAATGCATCTTTAGTGATGAAATGTGAAACTTTTCTCATATTTTATTTCACCCAACATAAAATTATGTTTTATACTTATTTATCCTTTCTTTCATCTTTTGCTGTCTTTTCCATATGCCTTTTGTTTTGTCTTGGTAAAAGTCACTTGGTAGTAAGTCCTTTTAAAAACAAATCTTGGAAATTTTCTTGACTACAAATCTGTTATGAAAGTACACATTATATTTTTCTGTTTTACCGATTTTCTCATTCTATAATTATTTATTCAATTCATCAGGAAAACATTGCTTAGTCTCTTGAAGCATCAAGGCAATAATATAAAATATATTTTTTAATGTATTCAGGGCTCTTGAGCCCTAGCCAAACCTTTCAAGACTTTGAACTTTCCAGGCACTCTGTGACCTCATATATTATTACATTTAGATATTCTCCAGGATATTGTTATAAATCATGTCACTATTCCAATCTCCTTTCCAGTAATATGAAATATATATTGAGATATATGTAGCAACTGGATATTACTAAACTAACACTAGACTTTGGAGTTCTTAAATTATACTTGCTTAACCATGCATGATAAAATAATCTGTAGGCTCATATTTTACAGCAATTATTGGCAGTAACAAGCGTTGGTGCCATTGAAAATAATCCTCATTGTTCAAACTACCTTTTCCTTGCTTTTTCTTCCAAATCAGCCTCCTGTTCTTCCTTGAACACACAAGTCATGCTCCCGCCATTCCCTAGCTTGTCATGCATTCTTTCCAAAAATCGGGACTTTTTATTTTATTTATTTATTTATTTTAAAAATATATTTTATTGATTTTTTACAGAGAGGAAGGGAGAGGGATAGAGAGCTAGAAACATCGATGAGAGAGAGACATCGATCAGCTGCCTCCTGCACACCCCATACCGGGGATGTGCCCACAACCAATGTACGTGCCCTTGACAGGAATCGAACCTGGGACCCTTGAGTCCACAGGCCGATGCTCTATCCACTGAGCCAAACCGTTTTAGTCAAATGGGGGCTTTTTAAAATCGCCGCAGGACATGGGGCAGATTGTTAAAAATCAGGACTGTCCAGCCAAATGCAGGATGTCTGGTCACCTTAGTCTAAACGGCCTTTGCCTAGTTCCTTCCCCCATCATTCACAGGGAACAGACTGGTGAGTGTTAAGTGCAGCTTTTTGGCAAAGCTGTATTAAATGGCTTGCCTGTATCTAGTCTTCCATTTCTTTCTTTCCTCTTAAATAATAACCAGGTTATTATACTGACATCAGGGGGTGTGGCTATGTTCCAATAAAATGATATTCACTACAACAGAATGTAGGCTAGACTTGTCTACAGTTTTCTGGTAATGTTTGGCACAGAGTAACTTAATAAACATTTACTGACTGAATTAAATGCATATATTGAAACTAATCATATTAAAAAAGTAAGCATAAACTGCCTAACAAGTTTATCTCTCCTTTTACTCTAAAATTGATAGTCACTTCTTCTCAACCAAAATATTTACTCTGGCCTTGCTAGTCATCTTAAAAGAGTTCCTCATTAAACTAAAATGTGTTCTTATATTTGACAGAGTAACTGAGGTAAATAGAGTAATTACTAGAAGCATAATGAGCAGTAAATGGCTGTCTTAGGTCAGAGGACAGCAAAATCCTGGGTTCAAGATTAAAATTAAGTTCCTTGGTTAGTTATTTTTAATTTAATTCCCAACAACAAAAATGTTCCTTCAACATATTAAGAAATCATGATTTCTCTAGTGTATAATATTCTTACTTCAACTGTGAGAATAAGATTTTCCTATTTCTTTTTTTAAAAAAATATATTTTATTGATTTTGTACAGAGAGGAAGAGAGAGGGATAGAGAGTTAGAAACATCAATGAGAGAGAGTCATCGATTAGCTGCCTTTCGCACACCCCCTACTGGGGATATGCCTGCAACCAAGGTACATGCTCTTGTCGGGAATCGAACCCGGGACCTTTCAGTCCCCAAGCTGACGCTGTATCCATTGAGCCAAACCGGTTTCGGCAAGATTTTCCTATTTCTTGAGTTAGATATAAACCTGAAATTGTGGCAGTGAACTTGCAGCTGGTGTTTCCTCACTCAGGAGCACAGTTTTAGGCAGCAACACAAAATGGGTTGTAATTAGTGTCTTTAGCTCTATAAGGCAATTTAAAGGTGTTATCTATGGGTGTTACAGAGCCTAAGGTCATAAGTACTCAACACAGAAAAAATGCAGGAGGGTAGCTTTGTCTAAACCCAGAAGGCTGAGTTTATTTTGCCACATACTGAAAGGTGATTCAATGACCAAAAACAGAGAACTAATTCATTATCTCATATTTACATATCTTGTGAAATTCATCAAATATTTTATTTCTGATACCTTCAGAGATTTCTGTATTGCCTAAGAACTCAAGGTATTTGCTTATTTTAAAATAGGGGTCTGTGTATTTGTGTAGAAATCTTTCAGAATAAGAATGAAATTTTTCTGTCTTAAAGAAACAAAGGCATCAATTGTAGACATGGGAGGTGTGAAAAGTTTAGGAATTCCATTCATCCTCAATCTAAAACTCTGCTGTCTTTGGAATAAAATTATTTATTTAATAGAAAACTATTTTGACATTTTTATTAAGACTTTATTCTATCAAAAGGTAGACACCACAGAGTCAATTGAACAGAAGTAAATATAAAGAATTATTGCTGAAACCTGTTTGGCTCAGTGGATAGAGCGTAGGTCTGTGGACTGAAAGGTCCCGGGTTCAATTTCGGTCAAGGGCATGTACATTGGTTGTGGGCACATCCCCGGTAGGGAGTGTGCAGGAGGCAGCTGGTCGATGATTCTCTCTCATCGATGTTTCTAGCTATCTATCTCTCTCCCTTCCTCTCTGTGAGAAATCAATTTTAAAAAATTAAAATATATATATATATATATATATATATATATATATATATATATATATATAATTATTAACTGTATTTGTAGCTCCAGTTAATCTATCATTAGCTAGTATTTAAAAGACAATTCAAAGGAATATGGAAATAACAATCCTTGCCATTTTGGTTCAGTGGATAGAGTATCGGCCCATGGCACATGTAGAAGACAACTAATCAATGTTTCTCTCTGTCTACCCCCCCTCCCTTCTGCTCTCTCTAAAAATTAATGGAAAAATATCCTTGAGTGAGGATTAACAAAAAACAAACAAACAAAAGAAATAACAGATATAAAGAACAGCCAGTATTCCTAAGACTGAGATAAACAGCCATAGAAGAGTCTTCTCACCCTTAGGTTAAGATCTTCTAGACCAAGGTTTTCTCCTTGTTGGAGAGAACACAAGTATGGCTCACTGAATGGAAGGGGAGTCGTCATGATGCTGCGCTGGCAGAAGTTCCTGGAAGTCTGTCCTCCGGTACTCAGGGAACTTCGTTGGAGGAGGCACTCTTCTCCAAGACTGCCTAAGCAGGTTGCTGGGAGAAACTTCTGGCCACCGGGTGCTGTTGGCTCTCATGCACTTGGGGGCTGGGCAGTGGAGAAGCCTTGGCATTGCAGAAGCTGGTGATTCAGAAACTGCCTCAACTAGGAGCCTAGCAATCAAGATTCTCACATTATAGAAGCCAGTTGAAAGAGGCCGTTAGAACCAGGAAAGAAAACATATTTCTCCTGCAATGTAGCACCTTGACAAAGAATAATGTCATGCTAACTGGCATAGGAAGAATATTTACTGTCCCAACTCACTTGTTGCACAACAGGCAATGAAGGTCAATTTGGAGCTCAGAGAGTCCAAATTAACTGACAACTGTAATGAACTAGTAATTAATTGTGTCTTTGCTTTTATTTGACTCTACAGAAGTTCTCAACGTTGCTAATAGGCTCTGCAACTTGAAATGAAACTAAGAATAATGAAACCAATTTTACTGTAGGCTAATTAATTGATATAAATAAGTCTTAAATTCTTATGGTATCTCATCAGCATTATGACACATGGTTTCATTCAAGGACCTGCTGTATGTGATTTGCAGAATAACCTGAAAAGACTTTATATACTGAAAAGAAACTGATAATCTTACTGTAGAGCAATTCATAGATATGATGATTTAAAGTTCTCTCTAGATTCTGGCAAATGTAGATATTTGCTCCCAGGCTAGTAATTTGAGAGAGACCCTAAGCTGCTTTCAAGAGCAAACACCTGTGATTCAGGATGGCTTTGGGCATAAGAAAGAGGTAATGCAAACAGAAAGTATGAAATAAAAATATCCAAGGTTTCATCACAATCAAAACAATAATGACAACAGAAAAGCAACAAAACCCTCAGGTGACTCTCCTGCTTTTGATCCTATCTTACTACTTTACTAGCTTTCTCTATTTAAAGATAACTTTTTTTAATGGATGGAGGAAAGAATAAAAGTATATGCATTGAATAGATGATTTCCCTATAGTGTGATATCTTCCAGAAAATGTCATTCTTTACTAATATTGGTTCATTTTCAAGAACTTGAAAATAAAAATTTAAAAAAAATCTCAAAAAACTAAGAAAGTTAGTGAACCAAAGCAGTGCTGCCATAATTTATTTTACTAATTAATAAGTCCAAGAAAATCAGACAAGATGTGAGTATAAACAAAGTCATAATTAAAAATCCAATTTAACATTTCAGCTGAGAATAAATAATTTCTGATAAGTTATTGATTCACTTCATATGGCTACCTTGAGTTTTCTCTATGGTTTTGTTTTAACCTTCATAATTGAAAAACACACCTTTTAGCTACATAAGCCAATTCCTGTAAAATAATATTTCATTAAATAAAGATTTTATGTATTAAAATAAAAACTGGGAAATGATTAAAATAAAAATTGGGAAATGAACATATTGGTTTAAACTAAAAGTGTGTGAAAAAGCCTATAGTTTGGTCGGTTCTGAGAAATGACACGTAGGATTTCTAATTTCTTCTCTTGTATTTAACATTTCACAAAGGTCAGTGCCATACTGGCATGGCATTTATGGTTTTTGAGATGATAAAACTAATTCAAATTAGCTTAGGAAAATGTATTCGCTCATGAAATTCAAGGAAAGGTACAACAATAAACAATGGCAAGGAGGGGATGCAGCCAACCCCCTCATTCCAATTACACAACTCAGGAAGCCCATCCACCTATAAGGCGCTTTTTAGCATCATTATCTATACCATCTCTAAGAGGAGAGTCCAGAAGAGTATATAGTATTGCTCCTGATCTCAACAAATTTTAAATATTACTTCAGTTTAACATTTGTGTGGTGAGCTCATCATGTATTCTAGTGACCCTTCAAGGAGGTAGGGGTGCAAAAATGAGTAAGAGATTATCCAGTTGCCTACAGAAGCATTTGTTGATTTCCAGATGAGATAGTTTGGAAATACTTCACGGACATGTTGGGATTGAATTAGGATCCTAAAGAAAGAATAGTCTCTAGTTACCTGATTAGAAGGAGATTGGTTGTATTGCATTGGTAGTGTAAACTGGCATACAGGTCAAGAAGAGAGTTTGAGGAATCTGAACTAAATGGGGTTGTCTGGAATGTGCAAAGTTTAAGTAGAGGTAGTGCGCTAGAAAGGTCCATCTTCAATGCTGGAGTTAGGAGAGTAGATTTATTCAAAGTAGTTGCTTCATTCAAATTCTAAAAGGGATATCTCCAGTGGCCATTGTTGTCATCTCTCAGATAATGTCTTATAAGCAACTAGAGGCCTGATGCACGAAATTCATGCAAGAGTAGACTTCCCTTCCCCTGACTATCAACACTGGCTTCTTTTTGGCACCGGGAAGGGGCTCCCCTCGCAGCCCTGGCTTTGTCCGGAAGGACATCCAGTCCAATTAGCACATTACACTTTTATTATTATAGATATACTAGAGGCCTGATGCACAAAAATTTGTGCACTCAAGGGGGTCCCTCAGCCCAGCCTGCACCCTCTCACAATCTGGGACTCCTTGGGTCCCTCAGCCTGGCCTGAGATTGGGGTCTATTGGGGCTTTTCTTCCCCAGGCTGCAGGCAGCTGGCCTCACCCCCACCACTGCCACTGCTTGCCATCTGTGCAGCATTGCCCCTCCTTCCCTGCCACCAGAGGCCTCCCTCTGCAGGCCACAGGCTGGGGGCAATGGCTTGGCTGGCCTGGCCCTGCCTCTTTGCTAGGGGGCGGGGCCAGCCCTGTGAGGGGCCATCTGGCTACCTGATTGCCACTAACTGCTCTCCTGCCTACCTGATCACCCCTAACCACTGATCTGCCTACCTGATCACCCCAAACCATTCTGCCTTCCTGCCTGATTGCCTCTAACCCCTTGCTTGGGTTTGGGGTCAGCCCAGCAAGGGACCAGCAGTTAAGGGAGATCAGGTAGGCAGGCCAGCAGACAGTCCCTTAACCGCTGGCCTGCCTACCTGATTGCCCCTAACCATTGGACTGCCTACCTGATCAGCTCTAACTGCTGACCTGCCTACCTGATCTCCCTTAACTGCTGGTCTGCCTATCTGACCACCCCTAACCATTCTGCCTGCCTGGTTGTCCCTAACCCCTTGCTTTGGGGCAGGACCAGCCTGTGAGGAGCCATGGTGGTCTGGTCTCTGGTCATTTCCATCATGATGCCTCTGGCTTTTTATTATATAGGACAATTTCTCAGGGAATTTGAAATTTCTTGAAGCAAACAATAGAAATCAATTGCAAAGTTCTGAGAATCACAGAACGTCCCAACTCTGATGGCATTGCATTGACCTGCTCAAACTACAGTTTCCATTCTGCATTACCTATACTCCTTCTTCACCTTTGCTTGTTTCAGAATGGCAGCTTGCCAATAATTTTCAGGGTCTCCTAGAAAGTGCCTAGACTGGAGCAGCATCCACTGTCCTTTGAAGATGCACACACACCAGTCTGTCTCATTTCCAGCTCCTTCTTTCACCACCCAGTATTTTGGGGATGGTCATTCACTGCCACACACCCAGCTTTCAGAGCTGAACAGAAGCTTTCCACCCAGACAGTTGTGGATTCAGACCCTGAGTCTACCTCTCTTTATCTGGATAATAAAGTTTACAAAAAAAGCACACATCTATTTTATAACATTCTAACAATAGGGGTAAAGTGTCTAATGTGTGAATGATGCTTAAAGGTGACGGATCAATACAATAGCAAAGAGCTTATCCTTTTTGGGCCAGTCTGGTTTTCAGGGAGTTGGGCCCTTTATAGGGGGTGTCACCCTAGTTTTCTACACGAATCATCCTGCCTGTCCTGTGTCAGGAGGTGGAGGTGGCGGCCCTCTAACCCAGAACTGATGGCCGCATGCTGCCAGTGCTATCAGTCCGCACCCTGGAAGGAATAAGCCTGTGGCACATGAGCGAGTGAGTGAAAGCAGCACTGTCCACAGGTGGCAGGCACAGCTGAAGCCTGCCGTTCCCTGCCTCTCTCTCCTTGGAATTCCTCCAGAGGAGGAGGGCGAGCTTCATGGGGCATGCTGCTCTTCTTTGCATATCTGTTCCCCAAATAGGGTCTCCCCATCCCCCATTGCCCGCTCCCCTATGTGGACTGGGCACTCCATCCACACACAGCTCCCCGCTGTGGCACCCAGACTGGATGTAGCATCCCCATCCTTTTCCGTTGTCTCCACACCCCACTCTCAGCAGCCACCCTCCAAGGACTGGGCACCACCATCTTGTGGCTATGGGCATCGCCATTAAGTGATGGTTAATTTGCATATTACCATTTTATTAGATAGGATTATCCACTTTATGCTAAGGTCATTGTTTACATGGCTATTTTATTTTAGGAAAGCATGTGCTGCCTACTTCCAGGGAGGTACAATAACATTTTTTTAAAAGTTCACCATGTAATTCTTCAGCTTAGAACACTTTCCTGAGTTTTCTCAGTGGACATAAGACAACTTTCACACAGTTGCACAGGTGAATGCAGCCTCTTTTACCTTGCATTTGTCTTGCTGGCTGAAAAAAAGCATTCAGAATGAATTTAAAGTCACTGATATTCTCTAGGGGCTATTCCTTTGTTTCTAGGAATATTACATTTGCTTTCTTTCTCTTGAGATCTCACAGCACCACTTTTCTTTCCTCTCCTACTATTCACTCTATCCCTAGTGAAGACACAAGGCAAAGCATAGTTTGAGAATCCCATGCTCTCTGCTCAATCATTTTATGTATTTAATTATTAGAATAAGTCTAATTCTGGGATGAATGCAAAGTTGTTAAACATACATATTTTATTTCTGCCACCTTAGCAAGAATGAAGGCTAAAGGACACATCTGATCAACAGTAATTCTTATAACTGGTTTCTGCAGTCAACATTTTTTGGTATTTTTATGTAATGCAATTATTATTAAGAGTTTGTCAATAAATTTTTAAATCATTTTTTTTAATTACAGTTGACATGCAATATTATATTAGTTTCAGGTATATGTCCCAGTGATTAGACCTTATATAACTTACTAAGAAATCATTCTGGTAAATCTCATACTCATTTGGCACCATGCATAATTATTCAAATACTGGCCCAATGCATTAAATTTGTGCAAGAGTAAGCCTTCCTTCCCCCAGCTGCTGGCACCAGCTTCCCTCTGGTACCCAGGACTTGGGCTTCCCTCTGGCTGTGCAGGCATCCGAGACCCGGACTTCCATAACAGCTCTGGCTTCATCCGGAAGGTCATCCGGAAGGATGTCCGGTCTAATTAGCATATTCTATTTTTATTATTATAAATTATTGACTATATTCCATATGCTGTACTTTATATCCCCATGACTATTCTGTTCAATAATCTTTACTAAAATAATTTTCTGCCAGCTTTCTACACCTAAAATGTTAGAAAACTATTGGGGGGGTTAATATTTATTAGCTGGTTAATATATTTATGTTGTAGCTTCACTGTCGATTAGATGTCTACTTTAGATCTTGAAATGATAGATAATTATTTGGGAGCAGTTCATGTAAAGGGAAAGGAAATGTTTTGGGAATCAGGCAAACTTCAACTTTTATGAGCCGTGGTATTTTAAATATTGATATTTATCTACTTTTGCCTCAATGTTTTTCTTTTTTCATCTAGGACATGAATAACAACATTTATATACTTATTTAACATTCTTAGCAACTGATTTATATAGGGACTGTGTTAAACAACAGCCAATTCAAAGAAAAACAAAACAAAACATGATTATATTTAACATACTAGTATTGCTACTTCTCCAATGAAATTAAATAACTTTTGCAAAATATTAATTCACTGCACATTCAACTAAATTAGGTTATTTCCTCTCATTCTCTTCAATACTAATTCTAAAATATTGCTCCTTGCTGTTTGGCTTCAGTATATTTGGTAGCTTCATTGTTGTTTTGTTTGGATAAGCCAATGTTTGTATCTCATTTCTAACTCATTTGGTTTACTTAGAAATGTTATTGCTATAGTTATTAGTTTGTAAGACCATTTTAGAAGATAATTTAATATCTGGAAAATAAATATTAATTTTAAATTATGTTTAAAATTTAAAATCTTTAGCTTACATTCATTAAGAGGCTTACATAAACAACATGCACAATGATTTTGATATTTCAGAAATGAGTGTGGCAATTAGGATGACTTTTGTGGAGAGTTATATGTTTGATTAGTTTATCAATTCCTTTGCTATATAACATAGTGTAATGTGATTTATATGTTGAAGTGACTTTTCTAGTTTAAAATGGCATATATAAAGGAAAATGATAAAGATTGCATTTTTTACTTTGAGCATATATAAGTCACAGTAGCAAGAAAGTATAATATGTTATCACTATATAATTTAGATGTATTTTGTCATGACATTTGGTCTATTCAAATACTATTCAAGACTGACAAAACAGATACATTTATTTCTCTTAGGGAATGATTCTGCCCTACACAACTGCTTATCATCCTTTTCTGCTATGGAAGGGATGTGGAAAGGGAGAAGAGGAAGATCTGTAAGAAACAGAGGTTGTATCGATTTTGAGAAAAGGGTAACTACATATGGCCCTCGAGAAATAATTAAGAGATCAAAAGAAATAAAATACCACTTGACACCCACTAGAATGGCTATAATTAAAAAGGTGGGCACTAATTCCGATGAGGATGTGGAGAAATTAGAATCCTCATACATTGCTTGCTGGTGGGGATGTAAAATGGTGCTACAGTTTAGAAGCCGTTTGGCAATTCTTCAAAAGTTAAGTTATAGAGTTAATGTGAGTTGGTAATCTACTCTTAGGTGGATACCCAAAAAGAACTGAAAATATATGCCCACCATGAAACCGGTACATGGTGTTCATAGCAGCAGCATTCATTATAGGTAAAACATGGAAATAACACAAGTGCCCATCAACTGATGAATGGATGAACGAGTGTGTTAAATCCATATAGTGGAATGTTATGCAGCCATAAAAATGAATGGAGTGCTGATGCAGGATACAACATGGAAGAAATTTTGAAAAGAGCTTAGTAAAGAAAAGGCCGTATATTGTACTAGAGGCCCAGCACGTGAAATGGTGCTCATTTAGGGTCTGTAGGCCTAGCCTGCGATCAGGGCCATTTTCCACCTGCTCGCCACTCCCTGGCTGCCACTGCCAGCTACCCGGTTTCCCTCTCAGACCCTCATTCTGCCCCACTGCTGCCACTGCCAGCCAGCTGGTTCCTCTTGCAGGCCCTAGTAACCACCCAGTCACCTCCACAAGGCAGCTGGTTTCTTTCACCTGCCCCAAGTCCTGCCCCGCCACCACCACCATCCATCAGTTCCCCTCACTGGCCCCCCACATCATAGTGACTGGTCGAGGGGGTCATTCTGCTCATTCAGCTTATGGTCTGCCCTTTTATTATATAGAATTATTCCACTTATACCAAATATGCAGAATAGGCAAATTCATGCAAACAGAAAGTAGATTAGTGTTTGCCAGAGGGTGTGGGACTGGGGCATGGAAAATGATAGCTGATGGGTTCAGAATCTTCAGGGTGAAGAAAATGTTCAGAAATTAGGTAGTGCTGGTAGTGGCACAATTATGTAATTATACTAAAAACCACTGAATTATATAATTTTATGGTTATCTGAATTATAACTTAATAAAATAGTTTAAAATAATAATAAATAAAACACATAAGTATTTTTGAATTGGAATATGTACCATTCAGGAAATGAAGGTAGAAAATATTTCAGGGAAATAAAATAGGTGAGTTTTTTGAGAAGCTTTGAGATTTATTATTGAATTCAGAGCTGTCTGTTAATGATATGAGAAATTACAAAATTTTAACTGAATAAGAAATCTGAATACTAAGCACTCAGGGATGTAATGTGTATCTAAATCAGTCCCTGAAGGGCTTTAGCTTAGGATTCTAATGAATATATTTCAAAAGCAATAATGCAATATTACCATGCATAATGATTAATGTCCCAGTGTTAGAGACATGCATTGTTATATGTATTCTACTCATTCAAGTTATATGTATTCTACTCATTCAAGTAACCCAGAGGTTACATTTTGAGATAAAGTAATTTTATAAGTGCACACTATTAGAAAACTTTGAAATTTTCATATTTTAAAAAACATACCATTGTAGTAGAATGATTGTTTAGCACTTATTTTAATGGATTTGTTAGTATTTCTGTTTGAAGTTGAAGAAAATACAACAACAACAACAAGAAACCCACCACATTTAGTTAAGCAAGAGTCAGTGAGAACATATAACAAAACAGTTTTACAGGTATCACAATTAGCTTGTAATTTACAATAATAATCATGATAAATATGAAAAGGTTTTGAACTTTCTAGTACACCTTGTGAATGCCTTGTCTCATTTGACCTCCCAAAATTTGTGAGATAGGGCATATAGCTATTATTCCTCAATTTTTACCAATGATGAAACAGAGAACATGATTATATAATATTGCATAGATGGGTAATTTATTATATATGATAAAAACCATAGATATCCTAATATAATGCTCCATAATCTTTATTATTATTAGAATAGCGTGGATTGAGCACTATTGTTGGTTGGGAAGATAAGAAACTAATAGTTAAGAATAATTATTTGATAAAGCATAGAGTAGGAGCAGGTAGTTCAGAATTTAACAAGTAAAAATAAAAAGATATAAACAATTTATTGAGTCATTATTAGACACATTTCTGAGTGCATTATTTTATATAATTTTATGATATAGGATTTAGCTATTAAGGAGACTCAAGAGATTCTCAGCTTTAAAATGTTATCAATTAGATTGTGTACTTATATGTACATGATACATAATTTAAAAATGTCTGGACTGCTGCAGTGTCACCAAGACTAATAAATAATTACGTAAGTTAGAAACATAACATATGGTCCCTCTTCTGCAATCAAATTCATCACTCTCTAATGAAGCATTTTAGGGAAGCTTTTTGGCCATTTCCCAAATAAATCAGAATTTGTCATTTCTTTTTAGAAATGACCACTGATTTAATAGTGGCCCTGGTTTTGGATGCCCCTTCTCATGCCTTCTGTACTGGTAACTTTCATTCTACCTTTAAAGACAATAGAATGTCACCATAGTTCCCTTTCCTAGTTCTACCTAGCATTGGATGGCCCTTGCTATCTGAAGATAACATGATGGCACTTCTGCATAGCTCCAAACATTGAAGTTTTTCCTGACCTTATCCTACTTCAAGAGAGAAATGAGACAGTGTAATATGGTGACACAAAAGCTGTTGTTTCTCTACTAAAGTTGCAGAGTAGAAATCACTCTCCATTCTGTGATAAGTTGCTGGGCTCCAGAAAAGCACAGCTAGTACTCAACAGACGGCCTGGTTTGGACTGCGGCCACTGTTGGCCATATCAATGTGTCTTCACTTCTTTTTATTATTAAAGTGTAGATTTGGAAGATGAAATCTTTATAAAGCACTCCAAAGCCCTTATTACTACTGGATAATTTTATCTTTTAGGGGATACTTGGATCTAACACATTCCTTTATTTGATTTTTCTTCAAAATTATTTTATTGGCATAAATTATTATTTTGAGGCACAAGTAGTGAGTTTCTGAAATTTTATACTGTTCTTCACAGAAATTATTATTTTCTTCTGCCTCACTGGTTCAATACCTATTTTTTTATAATCAGGTTATATTTTTAGACATCACATCTCATTAATTGCTAATACTAGTATAAGAATAAATGTGATCATATGTATTCCTATTATAGACCTCTTTTCTTTCCCTTATCTCTCTTTTTCCTCTGCATTATTTTTATTTCAAGAAACTATGTTTTTTTTACTTAGTCATCTTTAGCAATTTAGCATATTTGAAATTATTGTTATATATTAGCTATTGTGTCTATACCAAATAATGCTGTACATTTTAAAGCTGTAACATTCACAATCAGAAATAGAAAGAATGAATAAGCCTTGGTGGAGTTGTTCAATGGTTAGACCACTGGTCTGTGCATTGAAGGATCCGGATTTGATTACTAGTCAAGGGTACATACCTGGGTTGCAGGTCTAATCCCTAGCTCTGGGAAGGGTACGTGTGGGAAGTAATCAATCTATGTGTCTCTCTCACATTAAAATTTCTCTGTCTCTCTGCCCCCCGCGCTTTCATTCTCTCTAGAAATCAATGGAAAAAATATCCTCACTTCTAGGGTTAAAAAAAAATAATAATAAAGGAAAGGAAGGAAAAACACTTTGTTAAATCTTCATTACCAGAAATTTATTAAACATATTTTGCTTACTTGGAGTAGCAGAATTGTAGTTCCATGGAGCATTACTTTGTCATTAAACCCCTTTATCACTTAGGTGACCAAGAAAATTTCATCTGGGCTAGATTTCCTTTTGCCCTGTCTGTCTCTGCTTATCACATTTAATGAGTTTTGCCTGCCTCGATGATCTGTGCTGGGATGTCACTTTTTTGTAGCAGAGTCATAGTCTTCATTATTTTCTTGTGAACTTGCCTGTAGTTCACCCCACTAATGTTTTTACAGGCTTGCTTCTTTTCATACTTCCCAAAACTTGTTGGCTTGACCTAGGTACTCCTCAGCTTTGGTTTCAGTGTGCTTGTTTAATGTTGCCCATCCCTTCCCTAACCTGAGTGCCCTGTACTTGCTTCTACATGTCTCTGCGATAGATTCTTTTATTCTGCAAGTTTTGTCAGAACCAAATAAACTAAGTTAGACTTGGATTCCAGATGTAAAGCAGATCTATAGATGCAGTAGCATCCCCTGAATATCCATAAGAGCAGCTATATTCCTTTCCTGACTATTACTATTCCCAGAAACAAGGCACAATATCTGGACCAGTCAGTGTTTGGGCCTACTCTATAGCAGGTTAGATGGGATATCTGTTGACAGTATGGCTACCATTGGAGGTTACAAACACCACCAATATCTTCACTTAGCCAATGTTACAAATACCTAGTAATTAATGACATATCTATGACCTGGGATAAGTATTCTCAAAAGGTTTTTCCTTTACATATTAAATATAGGTGTTTTGTTATTGTTTTTTTCATATGCTTCAAACATTTTAAAGTTATAAGACCTTTAGGTGTTTCTTGTTTGTTTGTTTTATGTTTTGTTTTTGTTCCTGCACATACCCTTACCAGTTTCATTTTGATGAATCCAATATATTCTTTTCTTTCTGAAATCATGTAAAATACATATTATTTATAAACATAGTAATTGTGGTACAGAGAAGTCAATTGCCTAAGGACATAGAAGTCTACTGACTAGGAATGGCTAGAATTTGTCTTCTTATGCTCACTCAAAAACTAAAGGCTTTTGCTATGGTTATGATTAAGGGTAGAGAATAAGGAAGATAATATCCAGAAGTCTCTTTAGAATTTCCTTTAAGGTTATTTCATTTCAATATGACATAGTTCTCTTTAGTCAGAGTTGACCTTTCGGGCAGTGAAAAGACAATTTCATCTCCATTTAAATATTGATTCATACTAATTAGAAGTTAGGAAGCCATGTGACTACAACAGCTGAGGAAACATGACATATCTGAGGAATTTTTTAAATGCATACCTCCAAACTCTGATATATCTGATACATTTGCGAGCAATTTATCAGTACAACTTAGTGTCTCAGACACTAATCTAGGCAGCTAGTAGAATGACTCATATTACCTCTCTCTAGCATTATACCCACTTCTTTTTTTGCTTCTCTACACAGCCCCCATAATCATTTAGTATGAAAGATACTGTAAGTCATATATTTAATTAAACATCTAGGGGGCAATTAAAAAAACAAAACTATCTTCTCATTACCTTTTGTTTCCTCATCTTTCCTCCATACACACACACATAAAAAAACATAATATTTACATTCTTACTTCCCCATTCTTTCTTCCTTAGTCCTCTCTTCCTCTTCCGCTTGCCAAAGGCTAATGATGCTAACCTTATAAAGCTACTGATAATTAGAAATCATTTACTAATGTGACTAATTTGAGCATGTTATAAATGAGTTAGTAGTTAAAGTAATGAGGCACATTACAGAGGCAAAGAAGCATTAATCATATTTTACAATTTTACAAAAGGTCTTTATAGTTACTTCCCAGAATAGGATATCTGCATATGAAAGAAAATTAACATAGAAGAGCAGTGATGTTGTTTGTGCAGGCTTTAGCAAAAATCCGCACCCACAATTTGGAGTCAAACAATCAAATTTAGGCTTAAATTTTCAGACACAAGTCAAATCTATACAATAAGAAATTTCCTAATAAGTCGAAACACTGAGAATGTGCAGGTTTTTGTGTTTTTTTGTTTTGTTTTGTTTTGTTTTTTTTTTTTAGATGTCCTGTAACCAATCAGAGTTTACAGAGGATAAACACCGCTCTCACTTTCCAGAGTTTTCTCATCTTCCACACTTAATTATCTAGGCCCTTTTATTCACATGCTATCTGCCTTCTGCTCTAATCTATACAGTATACTGTACCCATGCCAAGAGACTTTTGATGGCTTATTATTACCAATATGTGAGAGACTTAATAGGCAATTTATAACCACACCTCACAATACCTTAGTAGTGTCATTTCCTGTTACACACCCCTGTGTAGACTGTGCTCCTACAATTCCACAATAGGCAACAGAGAAGCTATATTAAGCCCTGGCTGGTGTTGCTTAGTTGGTAGGGACTATATCCAAAGAAAGCTAAAATATTCAAATAATATATGCACCCCTATTATTGCAGCATTATTTACAATAGCCAAGTTTTGGAAGCAGCCCAAGTACCCATCTGTAGGTGAGTGGAGAAAAAAGCCAAGGTACATTTACTCAATGGCATACTACTCAGCTGCTAAAAAGAAAGAACTCTTACCTTTGTGACAGCATGTCAGGGGTCCTCAAACTTTTTAAAGTGGGGGCCAGATCACGGTCCCTCAGAGAGCTGGAGGGCCGGACTATATGAACTACTAATTCCTACTGTAACACCTTGGCTGCGCTCACTGCCTAAAAAACCTGGCAGGCCGGATCAGACTCCTCTGCGGGCCGCATGTGGCCCGCGGGCCGTAGTTTGAAGACCCCTGGATGGACCTGGAGAGCATTATACTAATTGAAATAAGTCAGTCAGAGAGAAACAAGTACCATATGAGCTCACTCATATGTGGAATCTAATGAACAAAATACACTCATGAAATAGAAACAGATTAATAAGGACCAGACTGACAGCAATCAGAGGGGTGGGGTGTTGGGGAACTGGTTGAAATAGGTGGTTAAGGGATTAAGCCAAAACAAAAAACAAAAACAAAACAAAACAAACAAACAAAAAAAATCATATACACAGACAGCAGAATGGTGATTACCAGAGGGAAAGGGGTTTGGGGATATAGTAGAGACTAAAGGGAAGAAAAATGGTGATGGAAGAAGACTTGACTTTGCGTGGTTAATACACAATTCAATATAGAGATGATATACTACAGAATTGTATACCTGAAGTCTATATGTTTTATTGACCAACGTCACCTCAATAAAATCAGTAAAACATAAAATAAATAAAACATTCGATAGGAAATAAAAGCATGAATCTTCATTAGTGAATTAATAGCAAAGTATGGAAAGTTGGATTTAACAACTTTTACATTTAGTAGATGTTTTTGTCAATACTAGAGGCCCGATGCATGAAATTTGTGCAAGAGTAGGCCTTCCTTCCCCAGGCTGTCAGCATTGACTTCCCTCTGGCACCCAGGATCCTAGCTTCTCTCACAGCCCAGCTTTGTCTGGAAGCACATCTGGTTTAATTAGCATATTATGCTTATTATAGATTAGAGAGATGTAGGTTGAAGACACTTAACTGAGCATGTGTCTCAATTGTACATTTTTTAGTATTAGCATAATATGTGTATACTCTCAGACAGAATACTGATAATTATCTTTATTAAGTAACATAATCAAATTCCTGTTTTAGGTATCAATTTGTGTGGTTTAATGTTGTATTAATGGATGAAAAGTATTATTCTCCCTCTATGAAACCTTAAGTGATTGTTGCATCCTTCATTGATCTTTTTCTCTTGTAATTTAGCAACTAATTTTATGCTTGTATAGTTAGAATAATCATTATTGTATTACATGTTTTCTTTACCTCTTGAACTAGATTTCACACCTCTGAAATACAGAAATTCTATATTATTTTCCCCCCTTTTGTATAGGGCTTAAATAAATCCTCTACACATGTTCAATAATTTCTATTTAATTTTCCTAACTGTAAAAACTGCTATAAGTTGTAAACCCAGACCCTGGCTAGAGCTCTTTAATGCACTATAATAATTTATGTGAAAAATGTTGACAAATATTAAAACAAGGTATTGATTGTTAAATATTTGCTGTGATTTTAAATATTTTCAATTAGGACTCAGATTTCTTTAAAAGCTTCCATCAAATTGATGTATTTTATATTTATTTTTGGTGTTCAATTCATGTTAATACCAAACCAAAGCCTTTAAAATGTTGTTTACCACCCTAACCGTTTGGCTCAATGGATAGAGCATCGGCCTGCAGACTGCTGAAGGGTCCCATGTTCAATTCCAGTCAAGGGCATATACCTTGGTTGCGAGCACATTCCCAGTCGGAGGTGTGCAGGAGGCAGCTGATCAATGTTTCTCCCAACTTTCTATCCCTCTCTCTTCCTCTCTGTAAAAAAATCAATAAAATACATTAAAATATTTTTAAAAAATAAAATAAAATGATATTTACCTTCAGTATCTCCTTCAGATATCTAATCATGAGCAATTAATATTCTAATTACCAGATCACTATTTTTTAAAATGTTATTAGCCCCTTCATGACTTTCACTATTTGACCAATAATCATGTTGAGTACTCACTGCTTATGCTAAGTACTAAGATTAAGAAAAATGAACAGTACCTGCTGAAATGTATATACATAAATACATTTTTTTTAGAAGAAACAAATGTTAGTGGACTTGTTATAGCAGACATCTATAGACAAACAGCAAATATTAAGCTAAAAGTTGGAGTGCCTTGACTTTGCTATACTGGTTCTGTTATTCTCTGTGCTCCTAGTAGGGACAAATGACATTGAATCTGAGTGCGCTGTTCCTATATTTTAGATTTAAGATGTATTATTCAATAACTGACTTTATTTCTATTTTTCAAAACTGTTAGCAAACAATTACCTATAGCACTACACTACTAAATATGTTAATTTAGTTTTCAACCTTTCTGTCTTTAATCTGTTTTCCAAGGTGAAAGAGGATGCTGGTGTAGTGAAAAGTGAATGGTTCCTTCACATTTAGCTTTCCTTCCATTTTCAACTTAAAAGTTAACTATGTACCTAGTCAGAGGTGTTGAATAATGTTTCCTTCAACCTAAAATTGCTGTCAAAGCATTTTTTCTCTTATACTTTGTTATCTCCAGGCACAGCTTTAGGTTATATTTTAAAAGCCATAAAAATATTTTATGATATGATTACATAAATCCTTTATCTACAAACACAAATCATACAAGGTTTGCATTTAAAGATTTTAAAATAAGCAAATAAAGCTACAGGCTATGTAGCAAATGTTGAAACTTATTTGAAATGTTTCTTTCCCCCCCCCTTATTCTTGTGAAAATATTTTATATCTTTCAACCCTGAAAATTTTTCTTTCTATATAGAAATCATGCCATGGAGTTTCTATTTTGATATTAGTCTTATGGATGAGGCATTTGGCCAGGACATCAAATGATCTAGATCTCACCAACTGCTACTGTTTACCCCTGTTCCCACCCCTTAACTGCCAGGGATCTTCAGAAAGTTGCTTAACTTTCTTCAGTATCTATTCCCATCTATATAGAAAAATGCCATAAAAATAAATTCAACAAATGTTTATAGCTGACTTTGGTACTCATAGGTTGATATCCTTTCAAGAAAATATATCTTTCTTTTTTCTTTGCTTATCTTATTTAGTGATTTGAAAACCCAGTGTCCAACATAGGAACATATATATAACACTTTTTCAAGAGCTTGAGTTTTCTAATGATCTATTACATGGAGTAGCCTGTATTGGCTGGGCTACTTGAACAATCGTGTTGTGCATCATGCCGAAC